>NC_060954.1:64307066-64345670 GCF_022045245.1 Lucilia cuprina
TTAATAACAAATATAAAAGATAAAAAATTTGTTCTAAATTTTTATGAATTTAGACTTATCGTGGAATTCTTGATATCATCGTACGACCCGTGTAGCACGAAATAATGATAATACTGACGGTGTAGCATACCGACGTATTCATCAATCTATTAAAATGGGTCGCGATCCATATTAATCAATATATATATTGAACGTGTGTCAGTGCCCTAATTTATTTAAAATTATGTGAAAAATAGTAAACCCGCGTAAAACATTGTATGTATCAAACTAATATTCGAGAATTACAATAAAGGTATTTTCGGACTACAATACTGAGTATTAACACATTTCAAAATATTTATTTATTATTTTCCTGTTTTATTTTTTTATCGCAAGAAAATTGTTTCTTAAGTTTCTTTATTTTAAATACAACTTTGATACTTATGAAAAATCAGAAAATTTTTAAATTTTTCAAAAACGTAAAAATACGGTCGGTATGTCATAAGAATCAGAAGTATTTTTTGTCATAACAGTATTGCAATAAAATTTGACATAAACAAGTTTTATAGGAACCCACATATTTCTGCTTACTACTATGCGATTCTCTATATCATTCCTATTAAAACAATCAGTTCATTGTTAATATTTATTTGTTTTACTTTATTTGAAAAAATGTATTGTAAATGTCATTAAAGATTTTACAAACGAGACGCTATTTTCTACAGGCTGATGTAATTTTTTTTTGATATTTCTCTGCATGACTAATAGTGCGTTTATAACAGCAAACTGTAAGGACTTAGCACTTTTTTGTTTTAAAGACTTAGCATATTTGTGGTATGTTTAATGTAACAATAGCGACATTTTTATTGCAATATGCGTTTTTAAAGTTATACTACTATTCTGCATTAAAATCTCAATTTCGTTTAAAGTGGACTCACTTTTGCTTACTAGGCTAACTATGTGTATTTTGTTTTCACAGATTTTTAGGTGTCCTATTTCTTTTAAGTATCGATTCAAGGACAATGAAAACTTCGAAATACAATATTTCCTACATTTTAAAATGCAGTATGCCACTTGATTCTTCAGCCCAAAACTAGGTTCAGGTGTATCGGAGTTTTTCTGTGTTATTTTCACATACCTACAATGTTACAGATATAGAAAAAATTCGTTTTTGGAGCTCTCTATTGTATATGATACACTTTAGACGGCTTATATCTACATGTATGTAATATGTATACAGTTTAAGAACTATAATTTTAAGTTAAGCTTTTGTCAATTATTGAATATGTAAATTTGTTGAATCTAAAAGCTCTTTTTTACGGCATTAACCCGTTTAATTGTTTTCATATACCCTGTTTTTGTGAACGTTTTTTAAATATTCTCTCCGAAGTTACAATTTTAATTATTATATAATAATCTAATAAAACATTATATATTTTTTCAGGGATTTGTTTGATTGAACATGAAAGCGAAAGAGATACACAAAAAAGGACTACCCTAACGAATGGTGAAAATAAATACGGCCTCTTTCAAATAAGTAGCAAAGAATGTGGATCAGGCAACAAAATTCAAGCATGTGACACGTCAAAATTTCCATGCTGCCAAATGAAATGCGAAAGTATGTATTTATTGTCATCTTCTTATATACAAATTTCATGATGGTTTCACATTTTCCGACATTAATTAAGTTTTAAAAGTTGTTTTTAAATATTAGTTGTAAAATAGAACGGGTATAAGAAACTACACAACAGATCACAACACAAGCATCTATTTCTTAATTTGATTTTATAACAGTATTAAGTTTTCTTTTTGCTAATTGATTATTTAACATCACTCAAGGTTTAATTGTATGCTTCGATCCCAAAACATTTGGTAGACACATTTCGTTCCTAAAAACTGTCGTGGTATTATTACCATCCATGGTTGGTTGTTTTAATTAATCATTACAGATATATTTTATTTATATTTTTTTATTTAATATTTTTTTATGTATGTATGTATGTAGGTATGTATGTATGTATGTATGTATGTATGTATGTATGTATGTATGTATGTATGTATGTATGTATGTATGTATGTATGTATATATGTATGTATGTATGTATGTATGTATGTATGTATGTATGTATGTATGTATGTATGTATGTATGTATGTATTTTCTTTTAACCACTTTCAACTTTAAATCCGTAGATTTCTTGAATGACGATATTGCCGATGACGTCCACTGTGCAAAAAGAATATTTGAACTTAAAGGTTTTCGAAACTGGAATGGTTGGAATACGTACTGTCGCAATACTCAAAATTTACCAAACCTAAGCGTTGCTTGTAATATCAACACAGTTTCCCCATTATCACGATTTCTCTCCTATATGAGTTCAGGTATAAGACAATAATCTAATGAATTGTGTTAAAAAAGTTCTAGTAAATGATTTTTATTTATGCGATTAAAATATAACATTCCACAAAATTTAAAAAAAATTTGTGCAGTAAATACTTTAATTGTGGAACTTTTTCTTTCTTAAAAAAAGGTAAGTTTAATGAAATAATTTTGTTACTAGCCCGAAAAGCACAACATATAAGGATCTTAATACCCCCAAATTTAAAATAAAAGTTTCAGCGAAATCGAACTATAACTACATTTTGCAGAAAACTAAAAAATTAGTAAGAGTGCTATATTCGGCTCAGTTTTTGAAGTTTTTTTTTCTAAAATTTACATATTACAATATGCCACAAAAATAAATACCTGAGAAGTGATTCTATTTACGGGTAAAAAACCGGTTATAAGTAAGTAACTTAGTGGAATATAAAGCATCCTTCAGAAAATCAGTTTTTGAACTATTTTGTATTAAGAAAAAGATCAAAAACGTCGACAATTGCTAACGGATTTTTAAAAACAGTTGCGTTTTTCTCATGAGCAGACATGGATTTCTAATCAATTATTTCCTGTATAAAATATTTTCAAAAAACATCTCCAAACATGGACAACGGTGCAAAGTTGTCCAATTTTGAAGATGTTTGGAGTTGTCCAAGATAGATTTCCAATCAATTAATTAATAGTACGGTTCCTGTATAAAATACTTTCAAAAAACATTTCCAAACTTATACAACGGTGCAAAACTAAAATAATATATATTTTTCCAGGTTATTTAAACGTTATATATGTCATTATATATGTCGCAGCTTCTGCTTTCCGTGAAGAAACTTAAAATCGGTTCAAGAGGTGTTTGGCAAATTTCTAAAATATATTCTTGTTCTACTTGGATTAGGGATGCCAATCAGGACTGATTTTTAAAATTCCCGGGATTCGGGATCCCGGAATCCCGATATCGGATTTTCGGGATTTCTAAATCCCGAAAAATATAAATAAATTTTCAAAAAATTTTAATAATTTACCGACAAAAATAACATTTTATATTTAATATTGCAATATAAATACATTAAGTATGTGTTTACTAATACAGAAAGCTTTACAACTATTTTGTGAAATTTTTGGAAAACAAAGTACTAAAAAAATAGTTATTTATATACAGAGCTTTCTAGATACACCACTCATGACTTGTGCTGAATATCGGATATATGGTTTTTAAAGGACGCTACCGAATTCCTACAAATCTGGTCTATATCAAGTATAGCCATCGTAGTTCCAGCCTTTGTCAAGTTATCAGCAACATCATTTTCAGTTATATATCGTATCCTCTTACCCAAATAAGAGAATTATCATCTCGTCATCTTATTAACAGGTTGACTGCCAGTATAGATTCTGAAATACCCATATCCGATATTATCAATGCCTATTTATTATCTTTTTTATTCCCTACACCACTTTAGTAGGGAGGGTATATTGGGTTAGCCCCGAGTAGCTCATGATTATGTTTAATATACTCGTATATCGACAAAAAGCGGCACAACTAAGTTTTATACTAGCCTTGAAGACCCTGTTGAATTTCGTGCATCTTTTGACCCAAGCCGCTCAATTAATTACTCAATAAATAATGTAATTCGATTTAAAAACTTTTAAAATTCTCTTATTTAATGTTTTATAATTTATTAATTTAGCGGAAAAACACTTAAGCACCGGGATTTTAAAATCCCGAAAATCCCCGGTATTTCATTTTTAGAAATACCGGTTTTAGGTACTTTCAAATCCCGAAAATCCCGGGATTTTCGGGAATTTCCGTTTGGCATCCCTAACTCAGATCCACCTTTCAGAAAAATAGTGTCACTTCACAGGTATTTAAATTTTCGTTTATTTTGTTTCACTAAATTATTTTTATTTTTCTGTGTGTGAGAGAAATATCAACCATCTCTTTCTCCCACACACAAAATCTAATATTTTCGTTATTTATGGGCCGATTGGGCTGATTTTAAATAGCGTTCTATTCGATCGTATTTCCGATAGATTTATTAAAAATTGGGATCTCGCAGATCCGCAGATCTACTGAAAATTGATTTCAGAGGATCCAAAATATATATACTTATAGGATCGGAAATTATATTATAGAAATTACAAAAAAATGATAAACTTCTCAGGAAGGTGAAGGGTATAAAAACGGAAAAGGGACACAAATATATTTTTAGTGTACGATTGTTTTTATTGAGATTAAATTGCATTTATTAAGAGATTTCAATAAAATAAAAGCGGTCACAGCGATTTTTAAATTTAAACCCAGTGAATGTTTATTTAAAATAAATAAATATTTATTTATTATAAACAATATAATTACGAATTATACCCTAATTTTAAAGAGCAATTTAAAACAAATAAAACTTCCTACTTTTGCAAAAAACATTTACAAAAATTCAAACACAATTTCAGAAAATCCATATACAATTTGGATTTCGAGGTATAAAACAAGTTTACCTGATATTTGGCTTTAGGTTTTTGTCTCAACCGAATATTCGACAAATAATTATTTCAGATTTTATGTTCGTTTAATCGAATAAATTGGATTATTTGCATTATTTTTACTGTTTTGTGGGGGCTAGGTGAAATAATGGACATGATTGGACTTTAAGGTGGGTCTAAATAGGACATATATTTTTTGTGTTACAATCATCAGCACAAACGCATAACACCCACCCCACTACAGTGATGTAGGGTATAATTAAGTTTGTTTTGATTTTTCATAATATGAAAAATTATTTTCAACAATAGAAAATTGTTTTTTGGATATTTTTATGTTGAATAAAGTTTTAGTAAATACATGAACTATTGTAAATATAGTATTTTCAATGTAGTTTTTGGGTAAATAATTAAAACACCTAAATAACAGAGTAGTTTTTCAATATAATAATTAAAGCAATGTACGTTCACAAAGCTGGAGTACTCCCCTCTGCATTTCAGTAAAAAATGTTAACTGTATAAAATACAGAGTGGAAAATTTCATAAGTAATTTGTCAAAACAACAAAATTAAACAAAATATTAAAAATAATAACTGTTTATTAAAATTAATATTTTGGAAGAAAGGACCTGCAAGTTTTAGAATACAATGATGTCATTACTGGCTACAAATTTTATGTGCACTTCTTGTTAATTTGTAACGAAAATTTATATTTTATACCTATCATCAGAAAATGCAACTTTTTCCTCTGAATTAGTTCTATTGTACGTTTTTTAAAAACATTTTTTTTTGTTTTTTAATTAAAATTTGTCATGTTAGCATTAAAATTTTTATATTAACTCCAGAGTGAAAATAATCTACGCTCTGGGGTAGAAATTATTTGACTCTAAAATTAGAAAGAAATACAAATTGCTGCATTGTGGAGTACCCCAGCATTATGAACGTAGCTTAACACTTGCAAAAAATGTTAACATTTATTACAAAATATTTAAAAATAATAAAAATAAGTCTATTATTTTGCGCATCACTATATGCAGTGGTGGAAGAAATAACATATATTATAATCACAGTTCATCTACTATTTCTTGATTGTGAATTGTAATTTTTTTAAATTTCTTAAAAATGTAAAACAAATAATTTAAAATGAAGCAAAATTCAAATTAAATATAATTTTACTTTGAAATATACCATTTCCAGCAATTTTTTGAAAACTTCATTTTTATAGTGATAATTTTAACACAAGCTTGCCATAGGAAGAATGTCGTTTTTATTTATTAAAAGTTCACTACTTCTGAAGTCATTCTCAAGAATGATGTTTTTTGGAAGTTATTCGGAAGTGAAATTGGACTATTATAGAATACAATTAATTTTACTTAAATAATATTCACATTAATAAAATTAAAAAATTAACAGAACCCAAAAATAAATGTTTTATCTCACAAAATAGTAAGAACAAATTAACAAATTAACAATTCGATAATCAAAAAATTATAATTTTGAAAAATCTGACAGTAGTGAAAATCGTATTTCAACGGGTTGAAAAACAGAGCTATCACTCTAACACATACATAAGCATGTAGATGAACTCACAAACAAAGACATTAACTCTTTTGTCTCTTAATTTTCTTTTATATGTTTCGGTTTTTGATTGCACCTGAATAGAATTGCTGCTTGGTTTACTTTAACATGTTTTGAGGTTTTTATTTTTATTATATTGAATATAATTTCCGGTAGTTCTTTTGTTGTGACAAACACAAATATTTTAAGACGTGTAAATAATCACTAGACCTGGCCTCAAAAAATAAATTTATTTTTAATGGTTGTGTGAGGCTAAATTTGAAAAAATTAGGAAAACATAAAAAAACACCAGGACAAAAAATTTAAGAAACGGTATTTTAAAATTATTTAACTTTAATTCCATACAAGCGGTGCCGTCCTAATATAAATAAGAAACACCTACATAAATATATGTACATAAACATTGATATGTAAATATGTACGTACAGTGACTTCCATTAGTGTTTACAAAAACATTAAAAGTTTTATTGGAATAAATAACACATATTTGTAGGAACCTAGGACTTACTATTTTTTACTACTCTAATAATGACGTACATATAATCATACATGAGTTGGACGATTTGTTCAATTCACAATCGATTTCGTGTCGTCAAATAAAGTTTTTTGAAACAAAAACAAATTAATAACACACAGAAAAAAATAATACATAACTTGAATGAATTTTGTAATAAATTGTATGAATATTTTTTTTCTTTTTTTTCCCAAACTATTTTCATTCAAAATATTAAAAGTTCATAGAATGTATTAATTTGTACATGACTGAATTTTGAATCTTTTTTCATATATAGTAGATAGTAATCCATTATTAGCAAATTTTGTGTACTAAATTAATAGAAATTCAAATGCTGAAAAACAAAATCTTAAAGAAGAAAACATCAGCAAACATAGTTAAATATCTATTCTTCATAAAATCACGCCAATTACGCGCAGAATTGATCAATTTTAATCTAAAAATCATAAATAAATACAAAATTTTCCTATGAAAATTTCAAACATTTTTGTAACAAATAGAAAATAAATAAGCTTGCACATCTGTCATAAAAACAAATACCTTGAAGACATTTTTGTACACACATCTCTCACCCTAGCTCCTATATAAAATATGCTTTAGAAATTGGCTTTAACGTCCATAAATAATTTACTTAAAATATTACCATACGATAAAATTCAAAATAAATATAAGTTTTACAAAAATAAACCTTTAATTAGTTAATTTTACCAGGATTTTATTAGGATCGAACAACTTTGGACACCCGCCCACCACCTTCAGATAATTTAAAAAATTATTTAAATATAACGGAAATTAAGCAAAATTCTACATATATTCTGTAATATTTAAATAAAATAATATTTTAAATATATTCGTAATTGGTGTAGGGTATCATATGGACGGACGTACTCGACAATACTTTCTAGTTTTATTTTAGAAAATATATTTTTAGCGCATATTTTTCACATTCGCGTTTGACGTGCGACACGGTTCATGCTACAAAAGATTGTAGGCAAAGGTGGGTAAAGAAGAAAGAGAAGTAGCAAAAGACGCACGAATCATCATTTAAGACGTTTTTGTATCTCTCTTTTTAAGCGTTCGTATTTTTGGCAGTTGCTTTATTATACCCTTCACCTTCATGAGAAGGCAATATTTAAGTTTGTCATTCCGTTTGTAATATCTAAAATATAATATTTCGACCCTATAAAGTATATTTATATTCTGGGTCCTCAAAGAAAGCGGAGTCGATTAAGATTTAGAGGACTTCAGATATCGGCGAGATCCGAATCTTTAATAATTCTGTTAGACATGCTTTCGAGAAGATCGCTATTTAAAATCAGTAAAATCGCACATAATCTGAAGAGAATTGTTTTTGTAATTCCATTAGACAATTAAGCGAATAATATTTTTTTTTTAGATATTTAACAGAATAGTCTGCACATTTTCTGATATTTTTCACTTTGCGACAACATTATCGGAAGGAAATTTTTTTTAAAAAATTCATGCACAAAACTGTTTATATTTTGAAATTCTGAAATTGACAACTGTAAGGGAATTTAATTTTTATTTTCTCAGTTGGTCTTTGGAAATCAAGTTAACAACATCTGCATATGTGATGTTTATTATTTAAACTTCTTTAAACTTAAGTATTATTGTTTAATTATATTAATTTTAAAAATAATCTATAAATTTATTATTTATTTATGCACCCTTAATAAGTCATGAATAATGGAAGCTTATAAATTATTAAAATTAATAAAATTAAACCATAATAATATATGTATGAAAATAGTTTTCATCAGACGTTGATCGGAATAGTCAGGCCATTTTCTTATACTTGATCAGACTTTTGTATGAATTGTCGGACATTTTATCAGACATTTATCCGACTTTTCTTATATTTAATCAGACTTTTGTACGAACTGTCTGTTTTTATCAGACATTTATCCGACATGTCGAAAGAATGTAAGGTATGGTATCAGACATTTGTCCGACTTTAATCAGATCTGTCCGACTTTAATCAGATTTGTTGAAAATTCCTTGAGAATATCCCAAGAAATTTACATCAGATTTCGCAACGAATTCTGACGGAATTCGGATACGAAATTGACAACTTGATCAAACTGTCGATACGAATTCGGCAAAAATTGTTTAGTGTGTATTTTATTTTGTATGTTTGGATGCTGTTGGCTTCATTGAGTTATATATTTTGTTCTTTTGTGAAATCTGTTGGAATATTTGGATGTAGGTTGGTTTTATTGCGTTGTTTACTTTGTTTTTGTTTTCTGTGTTTTTTGTTATGTATGTTTTGATGTCTGTTGGTTTAATTGCCTTGTGTATTTTGTTTTTTATTACGTTAGCGTTATTGTTGTTCATTTTGTTTTGCTTTTGGTGTAATAATAATGTTAAATAAAATAATCTATATATATAATATTCTAACGTTACTGACTGACTGACTGACTGATTGACTGATTCATCATCGCACAGCCTAAACGGTTAAAGCTAAAGAGCTGAAATTTGGACAGGGGGTTGGTCTCCCCCCAAATAGATCCACTAAGACGGGATTTTTGGAAATTCGAATGTTTAGGGGGTAAAAAAGGGTAAAAACGGGTAAAATCGGTAACCTCATATCTCCTAAACTAGAAAAGATACAAAAATAGTTTAAAGCTTATCGTCGTTCATTTAAAAAATAAGCGGACAGGTGTCTGGTACTTTTTTCAATTTCGGCCCCTTTAGGGAATAAACGGGTAAAAACTGTATTTTGGTACTTTTTTTGCACCCCATGTATCTTTTAAACCAGTGAACATTCAAACAATATTTTTGACTTCTTCATAACTTAACGAAAAAATAAAAATATAAATTTAGTACTTTTTGGTTATTCGGATGTTTAAGGGGTGAAAATTGTACCTACTTTTGGTACTTTTTTCATAAAACATTGATTTTGGTTTATTATCTTCTACATTGCTACATGCAACATTTTGGAATAGAATTTTTATTTCGTTAATGGGTAGAAAAAAGTACCAAAAGGGGTACTTGATTTTATTCAAACAAAATGATCCAATTTAGATAAAATTTATAGATTTAGAAACACTGAATATGCTAATGAGGTGATATTTTTTGGTACTTTTTCATTCTTCATCTGGTACTTTTTGAGTTTTCTTTGATATTGAAATCGAAACATGAAATTAATAATAAAGGGACTTTTCGGTACTTTTTCGTTCTACACAGGTATTTTTTTGAGTTTTCTTTAAAATTAAACCTAGAAGCTTGAAATTAAGCATGTAGAGCCTGGAGTAAATGAGAATCTACAAAAGGGGACTTTTTGGTACTGTTTCGTTCTACAAAAGGTACTTTTTGAGTTTTCTATAAAATTTAACCTAGAAACATGAAATTAAGTATGTAGAGCCCGGAGTAAATGAGAATCTATAAAAGTGGACTTTTTGGTACTTTTTCGTTCATCAAAAGGAATTTTCTATAATATCGAACCTAGAAACATGAAATTAAGTATGTAAAGCCTGGATTAAGTGAGAACATATAAAAGGGGACTTTTGGTAATTTTTCGTTCTTCGACTGGTACTTATTGAGATTTCTATAAAATTTAACCTAGAAACATGAAATTAAGATTTGAGTGAATGAAAATTTAAACTGGAATATTTTCTGGTACTTTTTCGTTCTTTAATTAGTACTTTTTGAATTTTCTATAATATTGAATTTAGGAACATGAAATTAAATAAAATAATTCTTTTAGTACTTTTTCGTACTTCACTGGTACTGGTACTTTTAGAGCTTTCTAAAATATTGAATATATAAACATAAAATTAAACACGCAGTATCCTAATTGAACTAAAATTGAAAAGGATACTTTGGTACTTTTTTGATCTTTTGTTAATACTTTTCTATAAAATTGAACCTAAAAACATAAAATTGTATTAAAATCTGTATGCGACTTTTTTTGGTTTCTGGTTGAAAATTAAACATGCGTCATCCTGATTTAATGAAAATATATAAAAAGGCACTGTCTGATACTTTTTCGTTCTTCAACTTTTTTTTAATTTTCTGTAATATTGAGACTAGAATCATAAAATCAAACTTAAAGAGTTCTCTAAAAGGGGAATTTTTGATATTTCAGATATATATACATTTACAATAATGATATTTACCTCTTCAAGCTGTTTCCACTGAGCTTACTCGTTTTTGATATCCGAATTTTCGAACAAATTCTGTCACTTTATTTTTTCATATCCACAATAAAGTTAATTTTATGTAAAATTACATATTAAAAATAAAAAAATACAATTGTAAACGAATAAATTTATTTTAAAATTATATTTTGTTATTATTTTCACTTCGAAATTAGGTTTCACTTTTGTGATGAAAACATTCAATTTGAATGGATAGCATTGCTTATCCTAGACACATCGCAGTGTTGCATAAGCAAATCTTGTTCGAAAAAAATACAATTTCCACATGTTTTAAATCAAATCTAGTAGATTAACTAGATTTGGATGTGTCAAAAATGTATGGGAAATCTACATGATTTCAACTAGTTTTGCCCAAATCAACTAGATTTGCTCAAAACGCCTCAGTGGAAACATAGCATAAACTTAAATTTTTTCGGTTTAGTCTGTCACAATAAAATGTGCAGAAAATACAGTCAACTTACAAATTTTGTCAAAATCACTTCTACTCTCATAATTATTTATTATGATATACGAAATTTTGCGCACATATTATTTTTGTGTACAGAAATGTTACCGTAATTTTTTTCCGATCGGTCTATGTTTGATCATAGCTCCCATACAAGGTTCCCTTCCGAAAATCACTTAAACTCCCATAACTCATTACCTAATTTAGATATTTATACGAAATTTGTCACAGTTTGTATACACAAATGTTACCGTAAAGTTTTTTCTACGCGAAAATCACTAAAACGCACAAAATTCATTACTTAATTAATAATACAACATTTGCCACAAATGTTACTATTGCATACAGAAATATTACCGTAAGTTTTTTCCGTTCGGCCCTCATCTAGTCATAGCTCCCATTCAAGATCCCCACACGAAAATCACTAAAACACACATAACTCCTTACATAATTAAGCCAAAATATTACTTCTTTACACAGAAATGTAAATGTCAAAAATTTTATATCGGTCCACAATTGGTCACTGCTCCCTTTACAAATACACTTAAACGCATAAAAGTCATTTCCAAATAATGATATACATACAAAATTAGGCACAAATATTACTTGTATATACAGAAAAGATACTGTAAATTTGTTTAACGATCATCCATAACTGTTCTTAACCCCTATATGTACTTGTATAATCATTTTCAAACACATTCAACAATGCAAATTATTATAAAGCTAAACCATATTTTAGGGCGCTAATTAAAAATGGTGTTTGTAATGTTTCATAAATTTTGCATTTGTAACACATTTAAAATATTTTAATCTCAGGGTTTTGCTACTCAAAAACTTGAGAAAAATTATTTAACAAATATTTGATCAATTACAAATCTATTAATATAAAAGTAGTTGGTGGAGGATTCGGCACAGCCGAATATAGCACTCTATCATGGTTTCCTTTTTGCATTTCTCTCCTCTCGGCTTTGAAAAAATATTTCATTCTCAGTGATACATTTATATTGACACATACTACTTCCTGTTTACCCTAGAGACCAGTGTTGCCAACTTAGTGCTTTTAGCACTATTTGCGGTGCTTTTTGGTGTGCCAAACGCGGAAAATTTTGCTCATGGTGCCTTTCTTCAAAAAGGCACTAAAGTGGTGCTTTCTAATTTTATGACAGTGCATTTAGTGCTTTTTATACCCAACATATACCCAAGATGAGTGGGGTATATTGATTTTGTCACTTCGTTTGTAACACATTGGTCGTATATATTTTGGGTCCTTATTAAATTCTAAGGAGATCTAATCATGTCCATCCGTCTATTCATCTGTCCGTCCGTCTGTCTGTTGAAAGCACGATAGGGTTAGAACGTAAAGAGCAAACGAGTTAAATTTTTCCACAAATTTTTATATGGTTCAAAATTTCTCTACCAAATAACATTAATACTCATTACCGACTTAAAAATATTCGACATAAATATGTTTTATATAAGCCAAAATCTCTCTAGCAAATTTTACGCAATCGGTCCATAATTGACCCTACCCCCACATATGGTCACCTTCAAAAATTGATTTTAACGCTCATTACTGACTTAAAAATACGTGTTTAGCGGAGAAATTCGAAATAAACTACTTTTATACAAATGTAATCTTCCTACCGAATTTAATTCGGATTTATCGGTAACGTACCCTACCCCCTATTAAGGTGTCCTTAAAAATATGAGTACAGCGATGAAAATTGACAAAAAATAAGTTTTATATAAATTTTTTACACAATTGAATCTATCCTTCATATATAAAGCCTCCATGATTACTTTATCGTTGTACTCGCAATAAAAAGATTTTTATTATAATTCTTTATGCCGAATTTTATGACGATTGGTCTATAACTGACCAACAAAACAAAATCTATGTACAAAATGTACAAAAGCAAATATTCTTCAAAAACAAAAAAACAAAATATTCAAAATACTTTAAAATAAGTTATAAGTTTTGTAAAATTTTACAATTTGGGTGTGGGTACATCGGTTGGCCAGTTGGTAGTGTGCCTGTCAGTTTGAATGTTTAATGACATTTTACTATTTTTAAAATTCTCATCTTATTTATCTAATATTCGTCAAACATTAGTTTTAGTTCTTACGTTACTAAAAATCTAACTCACACCGGTGAAAGACTTTAGTATGACGCATGTTTTGTTTTGCAGCCCAATGTTCTAAAAAACGAATTTTGGAGTCTTGTAGGAAATGAGCGAAATAATGTGCAATTTTTATTAAAATAAACAATATTTGATTAAAAAAACGTTAGTGCTTTTTTACCCATTTTCAGTTAGAAAATTACGCTTTTTTACCCTTTTTTAATTTTTTTGCGCGCGTTTTGCTTGACCAATGTTGGCAACACTGCTAGAGACATTTGTCTTCACACAAGCAAAAATTATAACTCACATAAACATAAACTTAGAAAAAGTCATCTAATTTTTGTAGACACAATCTTTGTATACAAATGAAAAAAAAATTATATTTCATTGCATACCTGTAGGCTGACATATACACATTTTCATTATGGAAGGGAAGAAAATCCAGAGCAAATAAACTAAAAGTGGTTTAGTTTAGTTAGAGACAATGTATCCAGCTTTTCACGATTTTCTAATTAACTGTAGTCTACTTAATATTGATTATCCGCATTTTTTAACAACAACGTTGATGGTAAATTATTATATTTCCTCGTATTCCGTATATTCCGCTTATTTGTGTTTTAAATATTAATATAGTATTTTTCCATACAAAATTTGAGGATTTACAGTTTACAAAATATAATTGGTTTGTGTTTATTTTGTATAGATAGTGCCAATGGAATTTGTTCGGTTAAACGTACTATCAAATGAATTGATTGCAATTGCCGAATATTTTATTTGTTAACTTGTTTCGAGAACAAGAGCTAGTTGTTACTAGCGAATTAAGTTAGAAAAACAACTTATGAATATTATTATAAACCACTAATACAAAAAACTAAAGACCTCTGAGAAAACCTAGTTCATGCCCCTTTTTAAAGTTCCATAATGACCACGAATCTTGGCCAGAAGTTCTTTGCGAATTTTAGGTCTCTAAAGCAGGGCATCTACGTTATAAATTAGAAATATTTTGAAATAACCGTCATGTGCAAACTCATACACATAATGAACTTAAAATATTCAGAATGAAAATGTATTAGGAAAAAAGTCATGTTCGATTCATAATATTTATTACCAATTTTATTCCAGATATGAATTAATTTTTTATGTTTACACGTTATAAAAAGTATTCCACGGTATAATTAAATCACATTTAAAACAAACTTTTCTAATATGTTATAAATATGTTATAAAAAATGTTTTTTATGAGAATTATGGAAGTGAGAGAGATGAAGAACAAAATTTCATCAAGTCATCTTTTTATATGGACACATATATAGACAGACTCAGAAATTGATTCTGAACCGATACTTTAAGAACCAACAATATTTTGGACGTTACAATTAGCAGCTCAAACTCAAAATACTTTCGCACTATTGTGGTTTTAAAAATTTAACAAGTAAGAGTGCTATATTCGGCTGTGCCGAATCTTATATACCCTTCACCATAGTGTATTTTAATCTAAAAGGGGAATTATTGATATTGCAGATATATATACATTTACAATAGTGATATTTATTTTATTCCACTACGATGAGGGTAGCGAAGCACACTGGGTATAGCTAGTATATAATAAAATTAAAGCAACAGACATCTAAACATACATAACGAAAAACACAGAAAAACAAAAACAAAATAAACAACGCAATAACACCAACTTACATCCAAATATACGAATAGATTATACAAAAAGAAAACAAAAACAAAATACACAGCTGAATAAAAAAAATACATATACACACACGTGTACATCTTTTTCCAATATACAGTGTTGTTGTTGCTTTTTTAACAAAGCATGAAAAAAATATGACATTTTTTGATGAAATTTTCAGAGGTTGTCTCGGATTTTCGCTCATATCTCTGTTGCTGATTTTGCTGATTTTAAATAGCGATCTTCTTGAAAGCATGTATAACAGAAACTGATTTCAACAGACAGATGGACATGGCTTAATCGAATTCGCTATCTATAAGGATCCAGAATATATATACTTTATAGGGTCGGAAAATTATATTATAGAAATTACAAACGGAATGACAAACTTATATATACCCTTCTCACGAAGGTGAAGGGTATAAATATAATCAAATATATTATTAAACAAAATAATAGAAACTACATTTAAGAATCATAAATATGGCAACACTAACAAAAAATTTTGTCGAACGCCTTTTGAGTCCTCTCAGCTAAAAGTGCTCTATAAAATCATAGTTAGACTGTTGGAAATACTACTTAGGCATAAACCAACCAATCCAACTGATTGTAAAATATGTGGGAATCAAAGGAAAGAGTCCTATCTCATGAAATAAAAGGCGTTGTTAAATCAAACATTTTATATGAATTTATTTTTACTAAATGCAAATAAATTACTGGATTACTAATTATAACATATTTTTATCATTTCCTGCTCACTAAATATTGAAGTCAGGACAAAGACTTTCAGAAATTAATGAACTAAATTAAAATTTTCGGTGGGAACAACCGCAATATATAGTTTGATTTATGAGTGAAAACTGTTGCTGTACGGTGTTATAAAAGTTTACAATTCTTTAAAGCTTTTAAAGTAACCTTTCTTAATTTCTGTATTCGTGTAGGTATAAACGTCTTTTTTTATCAAACTCAAGTTCAAAACCCACACAAGAGGATGGCTTGTTAAGGTGTAGTTTAGTTAATTGTGTAAACTAAACAAAGAATAATATATAAATGTATGTAGGCGTGTTTGAAAGTTGACTCAAATAAATACCACTACTACATGTAAAAATTTTTAAATTTCTAAAAAGTGTTGTGATATAAATTTTTCGGATTTTGGTTTTAACTCATATATTTGACAAATAATTATTTAAATTTATTGATTAATATTTAAAAGATACCCTACACCAGTCAGTACAAAAATGTGGATTATTTTTTAAATAATACAAATATTGTTTACAAAACAAGTATAAGTAATATATTCGGCTGTGCCGAATCTTATATACCATTTACCATAGTGACATTTAAGACATATTACTTTTATAAAATTATTTTTTTTTTCATTTTCCCGACTATAATATTATTTTAGCAATAGCAAAACAAAATGAACAACAACGACTCTAAACAATATATAAGTATTGAATGTATAGTAATGTATGATACCCTACACCATTCAGTATGTATGTTAAAAATAGGGATTACTTAGAAAAATAGAGCATTTGTTTTTTAACTTCATTTCGGAATATTTTTACTTTTTTTTGTCAAAAAATTGATTTTTTACAAGAGGGCTCAAAGGGGAATAGGGCAAAATATGGCCCTATCCTTAAAAATGTTGATAGGTCTCCTTCAATATTATTTATGTAGAATTTAAAAGTGTTTGTAAGTGAATTTTGACCTTTAAGTCATTTTCTGAAGGGGAGTTTGTATGGGGGCTAGGGTCAAAAGAAGCCCGATCATTACAAAAAACGTCAGTGTCATTTAAAGTTCTATAAAAGTAAGTTTTGTCGACTTTTGTTGATATAATAGATCATTTAAATTAATTATAAGCCCAAAGGCCCTATTTGGAGGGTGCGGTTGTATGGGGCTAGTCGAAATAATGGACCGATTTTAACCATTTTCAATAGGCTTCGTTCTTGGGCCAAAAGAAGCATGTGTGCCAAATTTCATCCAATTATATTGAAAATTAATCGACTCAGAAAATGATTCTAAGCCGATTATTATACTTTAAGGTGGGTATAGGACGAATATTTTTGTATGTTACAAACATCAGCACAAACCCAATATACCCTCCCCACTAAAGTGGTGTAGGGTATAAAAACACACAAAAAACCAAAATACACAAGACAATTAAACCAACAGACATCCTAACATATCTATATAATTAATAGGCAAAGCGATTTTTTGTGACCCCTTTTACTCTTACAGTATACATCCGATTTTGGTCAAACCTATATAATTTTAATGGTATTTGTTTGTAGATGTGCACAATAGATATATTAGTAAAATCGGTTTAGCATTTTAGGAGATATAAGCATTTAAAGTTGTTACTAATACATAGAAACAAAAGTCTCACGTACATTGGCTTGAACTAAAACAAACAAAGCAAGAAACAAAACAAAAACGTAAACTACACAGAAATCCAGTGATGCCACATACCTATAATCTTAAAAAATATTAATTTTTATCTGTATACGTATGCATATATATTTTTATAATCTGAATTTTTAATTTAATTTCGATTAGGTACCTTTATGTACTCTAGTAAAACGAAATACCCAAAAGAAAAATAAGCTGTGTTGTTGCTTCCCCACAGAAAATTTTCAGAGTACTCGGAATTGTAACCAATGTTGTGTGCTTTACTTTGTGTCACTTATAATTTGATTTACTTGTTATAAAATCTGGATATGAAGTTTAAATTTTTAATAAATTTGTTTTGCATTACATCTTAATATACTTGTGATTAACATTGTATATGAGAACAGAAAATTAAAATATAAAAAAAATCAAGTGTGCTATTATTTAATCAACAAGAAATTTTTCATTTATCGAAAAATATTTTTTGGATCAACATTTTTTCAATGTTTAGATGAATTTTAAGCAAAATTTGTTGCTTAAAATTAGGATCATGATCTAGTGATGATTGGAATGGCCTTATACTTATGAATGTATTTGTAAATACATGTAATTGGATAGCATTAAAAAAAAAAAAACATCCATATTTAGATAATTTTTAATACACATGTATTTTAACCAGAAATTTGTTGTAGATACTTTTCGATACACTTGTGTTCCAGCTAGGAAGGTGCTGTAGAAACAATTTTAATTACTAGGTATATCGGTAAGAATGTAGGAATAGCTACTTTTCCACACACAAGTATATTATGAAAAAGTATAATCTACACACAATATCACAAACCAAGTATATCAGTTAGTGTGTCATTTTCAAGCGGCCATACCCTGTGTAAAGTAAGCCAGAGTGTGTGTAAGTTTGTAAGCACATTCGAATACAAAATAAGCAACACAATCAGAATTTTGCTTATATCCGTTTTTCATGGGCGGATTTTGCTGATTTTAAATAGGAAAGTTCTCGAAATCATGTCTGATAGAATTGTTAAAGATTTGGATCCTTACGATATCTGGGGTGTTCAGATAACTAATTTTAATAGACAGAGGACATTGCTTAACTGACTTCGTTATCTATAAGGATTCACTGTTAATACTAAAGGTATTAGGTTTCTTTGTCGTTGTATAGATCAATTACGAAAGGATTTTTGGAGTCTCGAACGTTTGGGAGTTGAAATAAGTAAAAAGTGCTAAATGTTAGATAATATAAGAAATTAGTTGGTTTGGATTCCAAATGACCCCAAAAAATTATATTCATTACATTTACAACACGAAGGTGAATGCCAACACGTGATGGCATCTCAAAATCTTTGCCAAAATTAGGTATATCCCTAATGTACATACATATATACTACGTTTTTTAACAATTTGTGAACGAAGAACGTGGGAGTATTTGTTTTTATTTAAAATTGAGTAGGTTTTTTCAAAAGCTTAAAAAATTTGAATGGAGGGCGACAAAATAACTAAATATAAAAAAATAAAAATTCAATTACTCAAGTATCGCTCATTTGCATTATTTACAATCATTTATATAGTAATTTTGTTCTTCTGTTACATTTTTTTATTTTCAAACCATGGATTTTTGTAAAAATCACAGCCGATTTACTTTGAACTAGATTTTCATTCTTTGACTTTAAGTTTCAAATGAGCAATATATTACATAGACCTTAAAATCAAACTTTTAAAAGTTGTAAACTTTATTTTGAGCTAACTTACGCATAATACCGCCTATTGTAACACAGATCAAAGTGTAAATATATACCAAAATACATACAACTGTAATGAACTCACTTTTGTGTTTTAGTTGTTTTTAAGTTAATTGAGAAAAACAGACGTCACAGTGATTTTCTATTATAAGTCATGTAGGCGTAACAAGATTGTCATTCCAAATAAAATTATTAAAACGTAGGTATATTTTTATTTAAAATCAGAAATGTTGCCTTAAATGGCAGTAAGAAATATTATTCTTTTATTTAAAAAAAAAACACAAAATAAACAATATCCACACTCTCATTTGTTATTTACATACTATTTAATGAGATTATTCACTACACATTGATAAATGCACAATATAAACAGAAAATGTATTTTTTTATTTTAACGTACATATATTCACATATGACCAAATTCTAAGCGCAATGTTGTTGTCAGTTTGAGCTCTATAAGGTAACTGCATCATAGCCTCTTTTTTACTCAATCCACAACTGGCGGTTTTAATCCAACCAACATGTTGCGTGTCTAAAGCCTACATTAAATGTGCTGGTTTGCGACCAAAACAACACGCCTTTAACACACACTACCAAACAGCGTTACCGATTAAACATTTTGGAAAGTCGTACTAAAAATGGATTTTCAAAAAAAATCACACAAGAAATGGATGTTGGCGGCAACGCAGTTAAAATCAAAAAATTTGTAATAGAAACGTACAAATAGCTAAACAACAAACCAAAACACCATTTTTGCCATATTTATTACTTTAGAATAAATGATATACACTGTCAACAAAAACAAAACATAAAGATATGTTTTAAATTGGCCAAATATATCTTGTATATGCTGAAATACTCTCCGTGGATGTTTTTGTCGTAAAATATACAAAATTGAATAAACCTTTATTTAAACCTCTCTGGCATTTAAGATACATATAGGCGAAACTGATTGTCAAAGTCCTAACTAGTAAGAATGTATTAAGCCGGCTTCACACGAGCAGATAATTAATATGATCTGTCAAAACACATACAAACAAGTAGGAAAGTATAGTCGGGCATGGCCGACCATATGATACCCTACAGCATGAGTATATTTTTACAATTTTTACTTTTATAAAATTTTTATTTTTTGTAAAGAAACTGTTGAATATTACCATAATTCCAAAATATTTAAGCCATTTATTGATAAAAAACTAAAATTTCTAAATGAGGCTTTATATAGGTCAAATATGGGCCGATCCTCGGTAAATTTGGGAAAAGGATATATTTCTAAATAACAGTTAGTTTTGTTGAGTTTTATTGCGATACAAATGATTACAAGTCAATTTTAGACGTGTAAGTCATTTTTTGAAGGGGGGTTTGTATGGGGGCTAGGGTCAAATATAGGCCGATCCTTACGAAAATCTGCAGTATCATTTTTACTTATATAAAACTTATTTGTGCCAATTTTTAGAGAGATAGCAGAATATTTGACGTAATTATAGCATAAAAAGTTCAAATCGGGAGGTACGGTTGTATGGGGGCTAGGTGAAATAATGGACCGATTTCAACCATTTTCAATAGGCTTCGTCCTTGTGCCAAAAAACATGCTTGGTCCAAATTTCATCAAATTATCTTGAAAATTGCGGCCTGTACCTTGCGCACAAGGTTTACATGGACAGCCAGCCAGCCAGCCAGCCGGACAGACGGACGGATGGACGGACGGACATGTCTTAATCGACTCAAAAAATGATTCTGAATCTATCGGTATACTTTAAGGTGGGTATTGGACCAATATTTTTGTATGTTACAAACATCAGCACAAACGTATAATACCCTCCCCACTATAGTGGTGTAGGGTATAAAAAGTGAAACAGCAGTTTCCATCTTACTTTGTTATTGTTTTATACCAGAGGAGCTCTATAGTGCCATTACATAGCACGCGTGATAGGGTAAGAAAATTCTGCTGACGCTAAGTTGATACACACACACTATAGGTTTAATTCTTCTTCTTTTTATAGTGAGCAATATCAGTTGGTTTAGTCTCAACTTGAAAAACGAAATCAAATCAGTTGCTGATCAGCACTTCTCGAAGGTTTGCTTGGTATTGAAATTGGGCAATATCGGTCCACGATTTCGCATAGCCCCCATACAAGTGGCCCCTCGAAAAACAGCTTTAACAGTCATAACTTGTATAGTGCGACCGAACTCAAAATTTCGTTCGGTACCAAACACCGAACCCGAACTTCGGTAAATTTGAAAGTTCGGCCGAACCTGAACTTTGTTCCGTTTTTAAAGTTCGGTGAACACGAACTTTTTTCTTAAATAAAAAATGCATTTATGAATAAAAAGTAAGAAATTTATAACATTTAAAACCAAAATATGAACATCCGGAATTTTTTTGAAGAGAGTCTTTAATTAGCAATTGGGTAAATTTTCAACTAATTCCGAATTCCAGAGAATAATAAAGTTCTAATAACAAAAAATTTTTGTGAAATGCATACATCTTAAAACTTTTATTTGTGTTTTTTAAACGATTTATTCATTAATTCTCTGTAAGAGCACGCAGAGAAAATACATGGTTGTGGTTAAAATTATGATTGTAGTCTAAACATATTATCGTTATTGTAACAATTTTAAATAATCATATTATAATTAAATATAGTGGACGTCCAATAGTACGTACCCTCTTTATTACGAATGTCCAATAATACGAATGGCAAAATTGTTGCATTGTCTACTCTATAGTACGAATAAAGTCACAATTTTTCTGTTCGATAGTACGAATAACGCATTTTTATGGGAATTTTGATTTTATTTGCGTATGAATGAAGTTTTTATTTTGTTTTTATTTTATGATTTCGATATCATTCACCTTTAGCTCAGTAATTTTGATTTTTTTGT
The DNA here is from genome assembly GCF_022045245.1 of Lucilia cuprina. Taxonomy (NCBI): domain Eukaryota; kingdom Metazoa; phylum Arthropoda; class Insecta; order Diptera; family Calliphoridae; genus Lucilia; species Lucilia cuprina. The sequence goes on from NC_060954.1 coordinate 64,329,445, forward strand.
ATTTATTAGAAATGTTTTGTGTTTTTAAAAGTCTTATACACACAATTTTCTGTATGTATATTTACAAATCAACAATTATTTAGTGTAATTAATTTATTTTCTTGTAATTTCGATGACCAAAGGGAATAAATTAAATTTAATGATATCTTATGAGAACAATATTGAAGCTTCAAAAGCGCTGTTATTGAAAAGGTCGTAGGAATCATTTTGCAAAGTAATAAACAACAATGTTTAATTATGGATTTTCTAATAAGTAAAATGTTATTTATATATGTATGAACTATCAATTTTGAAAGTAGTATGACTCCACATTCCAATGGGATTAAGCATTACTATATGTGATCCTTTAACTATTCCAATTTTTTAAGAGAAAATTTTAAATTAGAGAATTGTTTTTGAAAGTATATTCCATTCAAGTTTCTAATTAAAGTTTTATGTAATCTGAACATGTTTTATACATTTTGGAACAGATATGTACATGCAAATTGTCTTTGGCACACATATTTTTAAAAACATTAAAATTTAAAACCTTCTATATCTCATTTCAACCATTGGACTCACGATACTTTTATTAACAATTCGTATACGTAAATATAAGCCTTTTATGCCTGTTTATTTACAAGAAATTTGAAATAATACATATTTATTATATTTTGTTTCTTTATGTAATTTTTCATGAAAAATAAAACAAAAATAAATAAAATCCTATATTTTATGTGTATTATTTGAATTTAAACATACAAAGTGTGTTGTTCAATAATACGAATTTTTCGGTACTACGAAAGGGCCTGACATTATATAATTCGTACTAGTGGACGTCCACTGTATAGATAATTCAAATTACATGTTTCACTTTTCTTAGCTTTTTAATCACTTTCTGGTTAACAGTTTTTCAAATCTGCCGAAAAAACGAGCAGTTAAAAAGGCGTTTTGTACCGATGTATATCGGAAATTTATTATACAGCTCTCTGCTGCTTTACCAATAAAACTGCTTTACCAATAAAACTATGGTAGTATGTGTTTGAGCATATCTGTTTTATACCAATCGTGTAAACACGAAAAGTATAAATCATACGACTTTTATTTTCTTTTTTTGTTATACAGGGGGAATTTCATTTTAATTTTGTATTAGACTTTACGTACCTAAAGTATGATCGTTTGAAGTGCCCTTTAGTAGAAGCTAGGGATGGCAAATGATATTTTCAAATTGTACAAAACCGCATTTAAAAGTGTACTTTTTTGGATCAGGTTCTACCAAATCTATATTTTTGTAAAAATTTTATCAGTGTAGAACAAAAGCATTTCAAGCCGACATTTTCACTCAATAAACTAATCAATATTTGTAAGACATTAGTCTATGTACTAATCCATTGACAAGACAAAAACTGCCGGTCTCACAAGGAAACTTTTTTGGGAAACTTTTAATTTCACGTGAGAGAGAAAGAGAAAGAATATCATTCATCTCTCTCGCGGTACGGAGTTTCCCGTTCTCGGAAACTTGTTTTGTTTTGTTATTCTTCGCATTCGTACAACAACAAATCAATGCAATTTACACGTAGTTTCTGAAACAAAAGTTTCTATGTGTGGACATTAGGGAAACTTCAAAAGAGAATTAAGAAAAAATTTCTCAACAAAAGTTTCCTAGTGTGGACCAGGTCTAAGCAATTCTATAGAATACTCTATAACTAGACAAAATACTAGTCTATATAAAGATTCATATGATACTCCAAAGAATAGAAAAGCGATCGAAAAAAGTAAAACTTTGTTAAATGTTCCGAAACTTTGTGTTAAAAATACAATTTTTTTTAATAATAAAATTTGTTTATATTTTAAAATTGAACAAAAAAGTACAATTGTTCCAATTTTGATAACCCTGGTAGAAGCTATAAAATAAACGCAGTTGTTCAAAAGGTACTAAATAGTAAATGTATTTTTGGTACGTTATTTTTTGTATGTTATTAAAACTGTCTACGTTAGATTTTTGTTTCATACTGTCAAAATAAAATAAAAATTGGTATGATTATCAAAAAAATCAAATTGAAAATATATTTCGGTTGATACAGCTGTCGCTGAGTTGACAATCTTTGGCCGAGTATGACTCGAATCGTTCCGGAGCGAAGACCCAATTTTTATAACAAAACATTTAATACATTCTTAGAGTTAGGTACCGACTGAGAGTAGACTTTTTGACAGCGTTTCACTTTTTGGTTTTCAGTGATCTCTGGTTTTTAACTTTTTCAAACTTTGTTAGCATTGTTATGTACATACCCAACTTTAAACATTTTCTATATTTCCTCAATGCCAACTCATTTATATAGTATATCCCATACCTACAGTTTGAAACTATTTTGAAAATTTCGTCCCTCTTGTCCAATTTGTGGCTGTTATCTAGATTTATGATAGATTTAACTCAATTGCGACAGCTGATTGTTTTTTAAACATAAAAGTAACAAAAGCAATAGACAAAATTTGACAGTTTGTTAGCCTATAACAGTATACCAGCTAAATGAATAACACAAAAAAATTCAAGTGGTTTGTTGTACAACAAGCACCGTCGCCACTTTATAGGAACACTGCATACTTCCATAGACTGTTTATATATAGTTTTCAAGCATTATAAATCATGTCTCTTTTTGAAATTTCCGGGATAGCAGCTATTTAAATGCCATTTCGTATTTATACCCTACACCACTTTAGTGGGGAGGGTATATTGGGTTTATGCTGATGTTTGTAACGCACAATAATATTGGTCCTACACCTTAAAGTATATCCATCGGCTCAGAATCATTTTCTGAGTCGATTTAGCTGTGCCCTTGTAATCAAACTACAGGCCGCAATTTTGAAGATAATTGAATGAAATTTGGTACGTGATCTTCTATTGTCCCATGGACGAACCCTATTGAAAATGGTTTAGATCGGTCCATTATTTCACCTAGCCCCCATACAACTGTACCCCCGAATAGGGCTTGTAAACATTGTAATCAAACTACAGCAATTTTGGAGATAATTCAATGAAATTTGACGTAGACGAAGTCTATTGAAAATAATTAACATCGGTTCATTATTTCACCTAGCTCCCATACAACTGAACCCCCGAATAGAGCTTGTAATAAAACTACAGGTCGCATTTTTGGAGATAATTCAATGAAATTTGGCACATGATCTTTTATGGTACTGTAAACGAAGCCTATTGAAAATAGTTAACATCGGTAAATTATTTCACCTAGGCCCCATAGAACTAAACCCGGCAAATAGGGTTTTTAACTTCATAATTATGTATATCTCGTCAAAAAGCTGCAAAACCAAGTTCTATACTAGTCTTGATGACCCTGATGAACTCTATAATTAAAGGGCCTTATTTAACCCTAGCCCCTCTAAAAAGCCCCCATCAAAATTTTACTTAAATATGCATAGTTTTATTAAACAGTAAATGGCTTTAGTATATCTGAGGCAAGGTACAATTCAACTTAAACTTATTATGAAAACTAAATCACATTTCATTCTTATACAGGCGTAGGGTATTATATGGTCGGTCTCGCCCGACTATAACTTCTTACTTATTTTTATATATATTTATAGTTACATATAAAATAAAAAAAGGTAAGGGGACGCGATTTCTATTTTATGTTCAAGTCTGAAGCATTTTGTGAACCTTTTTAAATACTCCTTTTTAACCCAAAGACCACAGAATCAGAAAAATATTTTTGTTTTGACAAAAATCATATTTAGTGGTTAAATATGATAAGAATTACACATGATAAATATTGAGGCGCAAAAGTTATAGTGGTTTAATTTAATTTGCGCATATTAAAATAGTTATCTCAAATTTCATATTCCAGAAATAATCTGATTTAAAAAAAATTTTTCGCAATTTTTATCAAAGAAAAAATACATTTTAACACATTTTTGAAAATATTTTTTCGACGTATTTGAAAACATAATTTTAAATTTGTATTATGTATGAACTCATACGCAGAAAATAATGCGAATATAAAAAACAAATTGTTTAACTGATACAAGATTTAATTATTATTATACCCTTACCGTTCACTATTGTTCACTTTGAATTTGTGGTCTTGAATATTCACATTTTTGATTTTGTTTGACATTGTATTTAAGTGTTTATAGATATTGTAATTGAACAGAATTTGAACAGGGATTTCATGAAACAAGTCGAATAAACTTGCCCACTTGCACAAATGGAAAACTTAAGCGTTTAAATGAAAACCCTTATAAACCTCCACAATCTTAATATATGTTATTTATTAAGTAGGTACTGAATCCGTTTTTTTATTTTTAACCCGTTAAGTTTAATTCCATTTTGAAGGACTTACCAATGTCCTTTCCGAAATGTGTCAAAACTTTTATCAAAAAATATTTTTATCATATACCCTTCACCATATAGTATTTAAAAAAATTAATATTATAACATTTTAATTTATTTCATATTTTCTACTCTACCGTTACTTTACCAAGAATTTTATTCAATCCTTTTAACCATACTTTGTAAAAATCCTACACAACCTCTTAAATTTTATGCTCAGACAGAAATTGGTAAATTGTTTTATTTATTCATATATATGTATTTATTATACATATATATCTATAGACGGCAAAACGGCTGGAATGATTTTCTTGAAATTTTAACAGTACCTAAAGTGGGCGGCCTAGCAGGCACCTCCCATGTTAATAAAATGCTCAAATTCGTTTATCTTGGGTAATAAATTGGCGGTGGGGAGCGGCACCTCCCATATGAATTAAATACAACATATTCATTTGAACATTTTTGGGAAAAAATCGGACTTTCATCATGGGGTGGCATGAACCCCCATATATACAAAAATTTGTATATTCGAGATACTGTAGAAGCTACAATCTTAAATTTTTACATTAATAACTTTGACATTCATGTGAACGTTTAGAGAAAATTTGCCGGACTTTCAATGAGGGGATTGGTCGTTTTCATATGAATTAAATTCGGAAAAATTGATGAGTGACATCTCCCATGTGTAAGTGGGTTTTTTGCTTTTAGGGTAGCAATGCACACAGGGTGTAGCTACTATTTTATAAAAACAAATGAAGCAATATGTTGTTATTGGCTAGAAACGTGAAACGAGAATTCTCAAGCCAACATAGTTGCAAAAAATCGGATTTAAAAATACTGAAAAAATTATTACATTTAAATTTATATTTTCAAAGTTTTCTTTAAATATTTTTTTTGGGCTATTAAATATATTTTAAGTATGCAAAAACCATAAAATATAACGTTAAGGGATAAAAAATATTTTCAAGTGCTATAAGCCACAAATTTTCGCGACAAAGTTTTGAAGTTTGGAGAAAAAGATTCTTACATATGTGTTGGAGTTACACAGAACTCGTCTGTGAGAAGATCTAACGTTATTGTTGTAAATAAAAGGGCATTTTTGGTACTTTTTTAGTTCTTTCAAAGGTAATTTTTGAATTTCCTATAATATTAATCATAGAAACATTCGCAACACCCTGATTGATCAAACTTCATATACTTTTTCGTTTTACAACTTTTATTTTTTGATTTTTTTAATAATTTAATAGTGAGTGCTATTTAAAAATGAGAATTGATTTTTGATCAATAATATAAAGTAAGCTAAATTACTTTATGAGTAATTCAAAAATTGTATATCCTAGATTTTTTTAATATTTTTTCTGGACTTAAACGGCATAACAAAATCATTGTAAACTATTGTTATTTAAATATTGTTTATATGACAAACTTATAATTTATAAAAAATATCAAAAGATTCGAAATATTTTTTGTATGAACACTGTCAATTTGAACCTTACGATAAAATATAACCGGTAGCGAAATCGATAACGGTTTTTCAATTTTAACGGTTTTTATATTATATACTCATTTTAATTCAGAAATGGAAGCAGAAGATAATTATAAACAAGCAGTTATTGGCTAACAACAAAAATGTGGTTTGCAGAAAACGTAGTGTTTTTCTTTGAAGAAAACTTGTGAATCACACCCTTCCCGCTAATTAAAATTAATAAAATTATATTCTTTTAGGTTGCTATTAATGAGGTCTTAATCCAATTTTAAAAAATCCATTGAAACTTCATAATTTTTAATCTACCGCACATAATTCCATATTTTTTAGTTATTTATTGTAAATTAACGTATTAATTAACTATGTTAAATAGTCTATAAAAAATGTGTACTTAGTTTTATAAAAAAATATTATTTGAAGAGGTTGAAAAAACTCCTAAAGAGCGAATTTTTCCACGAATATTTATAATATTTGGGAAAAAATTATTTGTATATTGTGTCCATTGTTGTGGGTTATATCCACGCTTATATTTTTGAGTTTCAGGTAAAAACGTAATTGTGGGATTTTTTAAACTGTTAACCACTATAACTTTGGCGGCTTTTGCTAAAAATTATTCTTTATTTTATCGATCTCTTTCTGGTTATTTAATTTGTAGAAACGATCGCCCGGGTATAACAGGTGGTTTATTTCTATTTCTTACGCAGACGAACGACGAATTAATTGGGGAAAAATATTTTAATACCAATTCAGGTAGCCCGAATTTTCTGAAATATTGCGGTTGTGAGTACAGCTAATGACAATACAATATTATGTTCGAATAATTTTGTATGCTCTTAAAATAATCTCTGGGCCATAAAAACTAAAAATAAAATTTTCGAAAATTCGAACTTAAGTTCGAAAAATTTTCCAGTTCTGGTGGCCCGAATTGTCTAAAATTTGCCAGTTTGGAGTACACTTGATGACAAAGCGAAGGTGTTCCGCCCGACAAAATCAGGAAGTAAAGAGACGTTTAGATGGAATCTGCCAACTGTGTTCACTTGCATAAAGCACACTGAACCTACTGAAAATTATGACGATGAAACTAAAGATAGTTTAAATTAATTTGAACCACTCAAAATGTGTTTTAACTGTGCATTTCTCTCACTACAACTTCTCTATTAGTTAGTTGAACCCGCCAAAAAGGGCTTTAATGTTGATAATTATGTTTAATGTACTCGTGTCTCGACAAAATGCTGTAAAGTTCTACACTAGATTTGATGACCCTTATGAAATTTATAGTTATAGGGCCTCATTTGACCCTAACCCCTTCAATATTTGACATAAATGTCCATATATCTATTCAATAATAATTTGCTTAAGTATGTATATCAGAGACAATGTACAATTCAACTTAAGTGTTTTATTATAATATATGATCGGCCACGCCCAACTGTAATTTCTTACATGTTTACAGGCACTTACAAATGTGTTTGCAAACAAAATTATTTCAAGTCATTTGTTTTTAAGAAAGAAGCTGCGGACAATGAAATTTATAGAAAATTAAAATTTTCTATAAAGCGGAGTACATAGCTATTTTTGTTACATCGTGTGAAATTATTTCAATATACTACTTAAAGATTTTATTATGAACACTGAATCTCCTGTTTGTATATTAAAAGATAATATTTCTTGCGAAAAAATTGCTAAAAACCCCAAAGAACATCAACGAATAAGGCATTTCGTTTTAAAATATAATTTTGTCCGAGATTTAGTTCAAGAAAATATTATTAAAATCATGTACAAGCCAACTAAAGAACAAATTGCAAATTTCTTTAAAAAGTCTTTTTATAGACTCTCATTTAAAATTAGATGTTGGATGTTAAAAATATTCAATTAAATAAATTGTTAGCTTAGTACGCAAACGTAACAAGTTCACATTTTATAGAAATTGAGATTTTAATGCAGAATGGTAGTATAACTAGAAATACACATGATATAAAAAAAATTACCTTTTTATACTTTAAACATGTACTTTCGCTCCCGTATGCAAACGTGCAAAGTCCTCAAAGCAATAAAAATATACAAAGAAAAATTGCCAAGACCTTACATTTGCTATTATAAATGCATTAATTAGTCATATAAAAAGAAATATCAATCATTTTGTACATCAACGTCTAGGAAATAGTGTGTAGTTTGTAAAATCTGCAGATGAGTAAGAAAATAAAGTAAAACAAGTAAAACAAATAAATATTGACAATAAACTGATATTCTTTAAGAGGGAAGATATAGAGAATAGCGTAAGTTATGAACCGAATGTCATAGTAGTTAGTAACGAAATTTTAATTCCTATAAACTTGTTAACGTTGAATTGCATCGCTTTACGGCTATTTCAAGCCAGTTGTGTGCTTTAAAGTCATTGGGGTAGGGTCAAACATTGCACTATCCTCATAAAATACTGTAAATAGTGTTTATGTCGGATTTCATCACTATTCTGGTATTTTAAAAACAGTTATAAGCATTAGAGTATTTTTTTCAAGGGTACTTTACATGGGAGCTATGGTCAGATATTCATTCATTCAGATATATCATTAAAATTAGTGTAGCAAATTAAATTAATTTAAAGTTTTCTCTAAATAGAATTTCAAAGCTATACTGATAGGTTTAATGGAATTATGAGCGTTAAAGAGAGATGTCTAAGAAAAAAACTACGTTTACAGATTTTAAAAATATGAAATACAAAAGAAGTTATGAAGTTTTATGCTTCTCCTGTAAAATTTATAAAAGATGACTTGTTATGTTTGCGTACTAAGCTAACTAAATACCTTTGTTAAAATAAATAACTTTTTTTTAAAAAAAAAATTTGAATTTGTTCTCTGGATTAGCCAAAAATGGACTTTTATGTTTTAACTCAAAAAACGGTGGGAAATAGGAATGATCTCAGATTTTAATCGTTTTGTCCTAGGTTCTCATTTTTTAGTCAACAGTAGACTTTTATGTTTTCAACTTTTGTCCAAAAATCAACTTTTTGGGAAATACAAGGATCTTAATTAGGAACAACTTTTAGTGACATTTCTCAAAAAAAAAATAAAATAAATAAATAAATAAATAAATAAACCCTAATATAGAGCGTTTTGAGACGATATATCACATAATACTAGAATATGGATCAACTTTAGGTTTTTCCGGAAAATATATATTTTGACTCGACTTTTTTTCATCAAAAAGAAATCGAAAAAAATTTCTATATAATTCTATTATAAATTTCTTTATGTTAATAGCCAATGAATTAAGCTTTTATTTAAGGTATAAACCATTTCTGTATCTGATTCAAATGAAAGAGATATTTGATTTCAAAAACCATTTAAAAATATTTTTTGTTTACACGGCTTTCTTTGCTTAGTAAAGATTTCCTAAATAGCCGGCCGAGCGCAAGGATTTTACTCTCTATGGTATGTATACTAATCTTAATAAAGATTAGTATACATACGGTTTTTTTAATAACAAAATCATAATTAAATTATTAATATCTCAGGAACTATAATACTTACAGAATCATATAAACGTATATTTTTCGAGATATAGCCATAAATATTTTGAACTTTAGATGCCCGCCCAACCTCAAGTAGGCGTGGCCGTCAAAAATTTTTTACGTCATTTTACTCACAAACGAACTTTCTATTAGTGGTGAAACTTTCGACTTGATTTGGAAAATTTTACTAAAACTGACTTAAACCAAATTGGAAACTCGTGTTTGCAATTTCTAGTAGCATGCAGACATAATTGCAGGCCAACACAAATATATCTCAAATTTGTTAAACTAATATGGCTAGTATTGATGTTATTTTTGTTTGCGTTTAGTTTTTCCTAGCAGCAATGTAACTTTATTTCGGTTTTGCTACTGCCAGTTGTAGTTTTATTTATTATTTTTTGGCAATACTGATGCTGCAATTTGTAAATAAACTATGTAGGTATGTATGTAAGTACACTGACAGTTTTATGACATTTCATGAGCTTAAATTCAGTATTACACTTCACATTTGTACGCATGTATGTATGTATGTATGTATGTATGTATGTATGTATGTATGTATGTATGTATGTATGTATGTATGTATGTATGTATGTATGTATGTATGTATGTATGTATGTATGTACCTACGTATGTATGTACATATGTATGTATGTCGATATTAATATGTATATTTATTATCATCCATTCGACCTATAATATCCTGTACTGATTGACATATTATTTATTAAAATATAGTTTAAATAATTTCATAGTTTCTGTATGATATAGTACAGAAAATACTACCTACATATTTTTTTTTCCTTAATGTATTACAAAATAATATTAACTACATTTCTTCCAAAAGAAAATTATGTAATAATCTTCCACATTTTAGCAGTTTAGTTTTCAAGATATCGCTCATTATGATTCTAATTTGATTAATTTTATGGCCGTGTTTAATCATATAACATTGATTTTGGACCAAAACCTTATAATCTGTTTCTTTTTCAACAATTTGGTTTATATTATTTTATTAAATTGCATAAAATATAATATTTATTGATATTAAATTAAATAATAAAAAATGTATATTTTTATGAAAAACTCTCTATCTGAAGGTTGAAAAAATTTTCGTAGAAAAATATAAATTTTGCAAATAATGCAAAATTTTAAATTCTTTTTATATAACGATTTAGAATATGGTCGTAAAAATATATTGTAAAAGAAAACAAGTTAGAGTGCTATATTTGGCTAAGCCGAAGCTTACATACACTTATGTATATAAAGACAAAATCTCAAAATTTCTGTATCTACATCATTATTTGGTAATAAATATTGTGAATCTAAGTGATTTTCTGGACCTAGTATGAGAGCTGTGACCAAATATGGACCGATCGTAAAACAATTTTATAGTGAATTTATGTACATAAGAGCAATATTTTTGCTAAATGTATGGATATCAATATTTGGTTATGAGTTATGTGCGTTTTCTCTGATTTTCGTGATTTCGATTCCTTTAAGTGTTTTCCAAAAGGGACCTTGTATGGGAGCTATGATCAATAATGGACCGATAGGAAAAACATTTCACAATATTATTTCTCTGAATATAAGCAATATTTGTGCCAAATTGTATATGGATACCTTTCATGGTAATAGTTCTGTATATAAGAGCAATACTTGTACCAAATTTTACATGAGTTATGCGCGTTTAAGTGATTTTCGGGAGAGCTATGTCCAATTATGGACAAATCCAAAAAACATTTCCACTGAATAAAACCTATTGACATACGATTTTAATTTGTAAAATTTTGTTAAGATATCGACATTGCAACGGAAGTTATTAACAAAAAATATTTCCACTGAATAAATTCTATTGACATACGATTTTAATTTGTAAAATTTTGTTAAGATATCGACATTGCAACGGAAGTTATTAACAAAAAACCCATTTTCCGGGAATATGTACTTTTGTATGGGAGGTATGAAAATGTGGACCGATTCTGGCGATTTTCCGCAGAGATTAAGCTCTTATGTAGAATGGTGATTTTCATGGAATTATCTTGCATGTTTTCGAGAAAATTACATCAGAATGTGTAAAAATGCTTATTTTTTCGAGGTTGTTTTAAATTTTGATTCATGGCTTTTCCCGATGTGAACCGATTTTGATGATTTTTAATACCATGCTTAGGATAACAATAAATATTTTCGATGAATTTGGTTGGCTTAGTTTGAACGTGAGCGTGTTTTACACAGACAGGCAGACGGACAGATGGGATGGGCTTAATCGACTCAGAATTTCACAAGGACCCAGAATATATTTGTTGGGTCTCAGATGAATATTTCTTGGTGTTACACACGGAATGACAAACTTATATACATATATCCTCTATCACCACTGATGGTGGTGGAGGGTATAAAGATCAAAAATCTTTACGAACTAGTGAAATAAACAGTTTTTTTGCTCTTCTGAAAACTTGTGTTATTTTAGATAACGATATTTTTAAATGTATAGTTTTTTATTTAACTTTATAAAATTTAATAACTTTCATAAATATCTTAATAAAATGTAATTAATCTTTAAATTGTAGAACTATACACAAATATATAGCATGCTTATGTAAATATTGCGAATATTCAGGCGTCAATTTTAAATATTATCACCGGCTCGCTGAAGAGTTTTTCCCTTTCGACTTAGAATTATACTATTTAGTTATGATTAAACAATAAACCCTCCATAGACCTGGTTCACACTATGAAATTTTTTTGGGAAACTTTTGATTTTTGTGTGTGAGAAAAAGAGAAAGAAATATCAACCATCTCTTTCGTTTCTCAACAGTTTCCCAGTGTGAATCAGGTCATAAAATGTTTCATTATTTTAGAATTTTATTTTTAAAGCACAACAACAATTTTTTAAAACTATTATAAGTTTAGCATTTAATGACAATAAAGACTTATTCTACTAATATATACAGTGTCTCTCATAAGTATTCGAATTTAGGTATAATATGAAAAGAAACAAAATTTAATAACATATTTTGTATGCAAAATTAATAAATTTATTTGTAAAATTGTCTAGACAGTCCTTAGCTTTGATATCACGCTTTTTAAATCTTTAAAAATTCACATTTACTTAAATTAATTTAACTTTTTTTAAAAAAGTCTATAAAATTACTTCACAAAAGTATTCGAACTTTTCCTGTATTTCATGTTTGACCATATTTTACGAAACATAAAAATTAGAATCGAACGGTCTTTTTGCTTAAAATTGTTTTAAGAGGTTACTATCAACCGAAAGGATATATTTTTGGCCCACAACTTTGGGGCATTTGTGCCATCTTTTCATATAATATCATTAAAATTAGGATTTTTGACCATATTTGCCACTTTTTTCTATTTTTCCAGAGATAAAACCAAAATTTAATATTAATTTAAGACCCTTTTCGTACCACTAGGATCGATATTTTCCGACAAAGTTGGCTAGTATATATTATTGTTGATATAAGCAATATATTTAAAATTTTCAAGACATCGTAGCGGTATACAACTCCAAAACATGCCTTAACAAAACGTCATCCTATACAGTACATTTTAGTTTTTAATACTCATAACATTCATGATTATGTTGGCCATTACAACAACACTGTATGTTCAAAAATGTGGATTTATTTCGATCATAGTAGATAATATTTAAACAGATATCAATATTTTTGAGTTAGAATGATTCCACTATATGGCGTTTCTTCGAGGCATGCTTTGGAGTTGAACACTTCCACAATATATTAAAAACTTAAAACGTATAACAGCTGATATCTAAAACAATATATAGAAGACAAGTTTCTCCGAAAAATTTTGACCCTAGTATTATAAAAATATACTTGAGTTCCAATAAATCGAATTAGCTATAGAAGAATGATTCCAATAACATATTTTGGAACGTTTAAATACAGATTCTTGTAACAAAAAATATTATTTTTAGATACCTGAAAGAATCTATTAAATACCAATTACAAATTTTGGTTTTATCTCCGGGAAAAAAGAGAAAAAATACAAATATTGCTAAAAATCGCCATTTTAATGATATTACATGAAAAGATAGTACAAATTCCCCAAAATTGTGGACCAAATGGTCCAAAATTATATCCATTCGGATAGTTACCCCTTAAAACAATTTTTAGCAAAAAACCCTTCGATTCTAATTTTTGTGTTTCGTATAATATAGTCAAATATGAAAAAAAAATAGTATACTTTTGTGAGGTAATTTTATGGACTTTTTTAAATAAAGCTAAATTAATTTAGGTAAATGTGAATTTTTAAAGTTTTAAAAAGCGTGATATCAAAGCTGAGGACTGTCTAGACAATTTAACAAATTAATTTATTAATTTTGCATACAAAATATGTTTTTAAATTTGGTTTCTTTTCTTATTATACCTAAATTCTAATACTTATGAGAGACACTGTATCTCTACATTTTACCCCGATATCAAAAATATTTTTTTCTTGTGTGCTGCTAGAGATTGCAGTGTAACGTCGCAATTTTTCTAGTTAAACATAAAAACAGAATGGCAATATTTAGTAGCAATGTTATTTTAATCTGAAAAAGTTTAAATATTTTTAATATGACGAGTAATAAAAATGTGTATTTTGCGGCAAATATATTAGTAAAAGTAAACACTGCTTTAAACCAAGGGCTTCTAGTTTATTCAAAAAATAAACCTTTATGCTTTCAGAGAAAATTAAGCAAATAAAAATTATATTGAAAATTATATGTTCACCACAACCCGTATTAATTCTCTTAATTACATTACATGTTCATAAAATGTATAAATATCCTCATGAGGGAAATTGTTTGAATGTTTACATTCTTTTCTATGATTTTCATGAAAGAATAAGTAAATTATCTACTAAAAATCTTTCTCCATATTTAGTATATTAGCAAATATTGTACAATTAAAAGAAATAAAATTTGAAATGTTTCAAAATAAAATATAAAACAGGAAAACATCAGTAAACACAGCTAAACACAGCTAAACATTTACCCCCATATTCATTATTATATTAATCGCCATACAAAATTCCTACAATACCCCAAAAAGTATTTATGAATATGGGGCTAACTCTTTATAAAATCCCGAATCAAAATATTTATGCCGAAACTTTTTTCTGTGTAGGTAATGTAAAAATAAAAATACCTGAAATTTTTTGAATCCATCATTACTTAATTGTTTCCTCACAACACTTTTGAAATTGGGAACCGCGCTGTTAACCAATAGGTGGATTATTTTGCTTACGTTGTTTCCGAGCCTCTTCAAATTCTTTTGGATGCACCTTTTTTCGATGTGAATGCATATTTGCATTTGAATTAAATGTCTTAGTACAGTGTGGACATTTATAGAGCACTTCTCCAGTATGTGTAGTCATATGCTCTCTCAGTGATATTGGCTTCTTAAATGTCTTGTGGCATACATTACATTGATGTGTTCGGTCGGTTCCGTGAGCATAACGTTTGTGACTTAACATCGCACTACGACTTGGAGACAATTTTTGACATATGTCACAAACATGAGGTTCTTTGGATTCTATGTGTTTTATTTTGTGTCTCTTTAATCCTCTTTTATCTTTATACCACAAACCACATAAATCACATTGCACTTTTGGAATCGAAACACCCTGATGCTCTAACTGGTGCCGTTTAAAAGCAGCTGAGCCGCGAATATATTTTGCACAAATATCACACATTGTACCAGGATGACAGTCTTCCTTATTGTAATGTTCCGTTAATTCCTCTACAGTTTTAAATCTAAAACAAGTCGTGTTACCAAAAATTTAAAAATTTTATAATAAAAAATACCTTTTACCACAATTTTTGCACTTTGGTATAAATTCTCTATGAGAAAATGATTTATGCTGCTCCAGAAGATATTTCCTTACAAACTTTTTTGAACACTGAGAACATGCGTAAATTTTATCTTCATCTTTTTGATGTTTAACTAAGAAATGATTATGCTTAGATTGACGATCGGAAAATGTAAAATCACATTCTTCGCATCTAAAAATAGATTAAAAAGTAAAGAAAGATATTTATGTATTGACATACATACATATGTTACATATGTGTCGCAACATATGCAAAAAACATAGTGCAAAAGTGTTCATGCTACATTATTTCATCGAAAAATCTGTTAAATCATTATTGATTATGGATTTTTTTAAATTCATTTAGTTTATATACAATTCTTCAAAATAATCTGTTAAATCATTATTGAATATGGATTTTTTTTAAATTCATTTAGTTTATATACAATTCTACAAAATAAATATAAAGAAAACAAATTTATTCCATCTAAAACTTTTCTCTATAACATTTAAAATTAAAGTAAATTCACTTTTTTGTCGGACAAAATAAAGTGTAAATTTTATATATCATTATTTTAATTTTATGTTTATCAAAATTTTTTATCTATTTTGGTTTTGATTTGAATATCTGGATCTACTCAAGCCATTTTTGCAATTTTTTACCATTATTATTCGCAATCGCTTTCACCTTCCCTTGCTTTCCCCCATACTATTATTTTCAAACGCTATCCGTTTTTGTTCGCTATTGCAACAGAATTTGTTGATCAAATATTAATCTATTAGATTTATGGGGATGCACTGAGCAGGTCATTCAAATTTTTTAGTGTTTTTTTCTACAGTACTGTTTTTAACCTTAGTCGTGTGTTTGATGTCATGAATTGGTTGAGGCATTAACCCATTTTTTCGGCATTTATTTCAATTTTTTTATTAAATAAGCTCGTGAATTGCTAATTTGTTATTTATTTTTTTATTTATTTATTTATTTCGAATAAAATCAATTGTATTACATTTGACTTAGAGTATAAAGAGTTTAGGGGCTATGTCCCTTTTCTACTTAGTAATGAGTTTTTAAA
>NC_060954.1:64345770-64348586 GCF_022045245.1 Lucilia cuprina
GCGATTTTTTTTCTATGTAAACAAACAGGAATTTTGACAGATAAGATTGTAAAAGCTGATGATCAGCTGTGCGGACGAGGCTACCTTATTAAGTGTACACTGATTCTAACGTTGTTATAAATAGTATTTCAAAATGTAGTTAAATCAATTTGAAATTAAACATTGCCGGCCACCTTGCAATACCTTAGGAATTGCAAACGATTTTTAAGAAGATTTTTAAGAAGTCTCTCGACTTTCCCCACAGAACCTAAGTTCCGAAGGTGGATTTTTAAGAAGTCTCTTGACTTTTCCCACGGAAACTAAGTTCCGCAGGTGGATTTTTAAGAAGTCTCTCAACTTTTCCCACAGAGCCGAAGTCCCGCAGGTGGATTTTTAAGAAGTCTCTCGACTTTCCCCACAGAACCGAAGTCCGCAGGTGGATTTTTGGAAAGTCTCTCGAATTTTCCCACAGCACCGAAGTCCTGCAGGTGGATTATTATTTAATATAAGTAATATAATATATATAAAGATAATAAATAATAAGGTAAAAACATAAATAAGGTAGTAGGAACACAAATATATTTCTGTGAGCATTTTTAAGTGATAATAAATTAAATACTTTTGTAAAATGAAACATTTTTGAAAAATGTTAAAAAACCATTAAAACAAATAAAACAAAACAAATCAGAAAATTGCAATTAACCTAAAATATTAAGTTTTTGTTCTTCCGAAATCATTGTTTTATTGTTTTTGTTAATTGTGTTTTCTCACTTGTAACTAGAGTTTAATTGGCCAAAAACACTCAGTTAAAATAAGATAAGTAACGTTACTGTTTACTGAAAAACACAAAACATATATTAAACTAGGTTTAAAAAAAGAATGTAGATTATCCTTATCTGAAAAACCCGCCCTAAGTTAATTTTGGATATTCAAGTAATTTTCTGAAGGGACTTTGTATGGGAGCAAGGGTCAAATGAGGTCCCTATACCCGGTCACCCACAAAAGTGGTGAAGGTATAATAAAATTGTTGGGATTGTGAAAATTGTTAATTGTAAAAAAATAATAAATTATAGTTTGTGTCATGGTAAAATAATAATATTTTTCTACAATATTCATAAAGCCTACATACTATGAGAGAAGTCGTTCGATTTTTATTTCATACTGCCAAAATAAAATGAAAATTGGTATGATTATCAAAAAAAATTAAAAATATATTTTGTTTATAAACTATCAGATTTGAAATAAAATGAAACTTCAATTTGAACAAATTCAAAGAAAAAGCGTAGATATTCGTTTTTTTCGGTTTTTATTTGAAATTTGTTTCTATTTTTATATTTTCTTTTTTTTTAAAAACGAACAAATCCAATCGTTTTGAAAATTTTCAAAAAAATTTAAAAAATACATACTATTTTCAATTTTCAACCCGTATTTTTTGACATGTCGTTTTACTGAATATTATACAAAATTTGATTAAAATGTTTTATGTTTTAATATTTCGTAATATACACGAATTTTTCGTATATATTATGAAAAAGAAGTTAGTTCGTAAGGTAAAAAATTGATTATTTTCACGTATTCATAACCCATAATATAAGTATAACAATATAGAATCAGTAGAATGTTATGCTATGTATACACGATTGTTAGATCTTACAACGTTGGCAGTAAAATGTGTAAAAAATTTCTAATAACAGTGTAAACTTACAAATTTTGTCTTTCAATATTGTCAGTAATGCCTTTTCTGACAACGTTCCAAAAGAAAAAATGTAAGTTCATGCGATTGTTAGACATTTTCTTTACATTTTACTGACAACGTTGTAAGATCAAACAATCGTGTATCACGGCTTTTAGTTAAAATTTTACATGGCTTAAATTGCCAAAAAGAAAAAAATTAAAAATATAAAAGAAAACATCAAATAAAAATTATTTAATATATATAGTCCGACTCTCACATATAGCGAATTATTCTCTGATATCTACGAGTCCCGTGTGAATTTAACTCTCTTGTGTGAAGTTTAAACATGTCAAAACACTCAAAAGTATTTCTTAAGCAAAATATACAATATGTGGTTAAAAGGTTTTTTGAAGGCAAGTCTATATATTCATTTTATGCGAATTCGAATTAGTGCGGTTTCAAAATTCTAAAATTTTTTTTGCAAAAATAATTTTGAGAAAAATGTTGGTCCACCATACATCGGAAAAAAATTCTCAACAAAGTACTACTACTGATTTTTTACCAATTCCGGTTCGGATATGAAATAGTGCGCTTTTTTTATTAAAAACCCAATTACTATATTTTGTATGGAGCTACCTAACGTTAAAAATTGGACACATACAAAGAGTCTACTGACCCATACCTTCAATCTTTCACCAGCATATTTAATAGCATGAAATTTTTTTCGATTTTAGTATTTAATGTTGTAATTTTTTGCTTGAATTTACGTAGTTGGTTAGTGAGTCCCAAATTCTACTAAAAATTTTAAAATGTCGACAATGAGTGTGAGAAAAGCCCTTCAATATACAAAATTTTAAAAACAATACTTCAGGTTTTAAACATTATGGTGGAGGGCTAACGGTATTGTTACATTATTCAACTTTAAGAGCGGGAATTTTAGTGAAAATACAGTAAACAATAACAAATTAGCAGTCTTGCACTATCATTTGATGTGTAAAGTCATAATTTTCTTGTTACTTTTGATCTGCAATCAAAAAGTGTACGGTATTTTCTTTTTTTTTTTCAACCAAGTATTTTTGTTTATTGTTTCAAAATAAAAAATAAAAAACAAAATTAAGCGAAGAAACGTAGAAGATGTTGTTGTTGCCTCTCGAGGCCACAG
>NC_060954.1:64348686-64351377 GCF_022045245.1 Lucilia cuprina
ATTGTGTTTATTTGTTGCTTTTTCATTCTACACACACAGCTTTTTTTGACAGATGGGATTATTCTACAATAACAAATCGCCTGTTGTTTTTGTATTGTTGTATTTGTTATAGCGACGAGGCTACCTTATTAAGTGTACACTGGTTAGAATCCTATAAAGCTTCCCTTTTTTTGCAACTTTGTTGGAAGATTCTAACGAGTTACCGCTAACAGTGCTTAAATATTGTTTGTCACCAAATTTATGCTTGTTTCGTTTGACATTATAAATCACTTTTGATTTGGAATCTTGTCACAAAACTATCGGGCTTGGTCCATATTTTTCATAACTGGTGTAGGGTATCATATGGTCGGTCACGTCCGACTATACTTTCGTACTTGTTTTTCTACATTTTGATATTTTATTTTTTGTTTTTCTAATTCAAATGTGTGGAACAAAATATATTTTCCAAATTAATATTTTTTGTTTGCTCATGGATATTTTTTTAAGGACTATGTCCGGTGGTTGGTTAAAAATATTATTTTTTTTCTATTCCAGTAAAAAAAAATAACTTCCAAAGAAGCGAAAAAGAAGTAGAATTTACTCCATGGACGTACTGAAAAATACCTGAAGAAGTTATGATTTTAACAAAATTCAAAAAATTTCAATACAAAAAATATACCTTAAAAATGGATTATTTTGCTTCTTTGGACATCAATAAACATCACTTCCACAGAAGGCAAAAATTTCACTTAGTGCTACTTTTGAAGTGATGATAAATGTTATTCTTTTAAAAGTACTTTCTTTTTTTACTGGAATCCCTCGAATTGATTGCACACGTCGTTACCGTTGAAAAATTTCAAAAAGTCTCACAAAAACGAAAATTTTTGAAATAAAAAGTCGCATTGAAAGGGGATTTTTTCCTTCTTTGGACATCAATAAACATCACTTCCACAGAAGGTAAAAAATTCACTTAGTGCTATTTTTGAAGTGATGATAAATGTTATTCTTTTAGAAGTACTTACTTTTTTTACCTGAAGAAGTTATGATTTTAACAAAATTCAAAAAATTTCAATACAAAAAATATACCTTAAAAATGGATTATTTTGCTTCTTTGGACATCAATAAACATCACTTCCACAGAAGGCAAAAATTTCACTTAGTGCTACTTTTGAAGTGATGATAAATGTTATTCTTTTAAAAGTACTTTCTTTTTTTACTGGAATCCCTCGAATTGATTGCACACGTCGTTCACTTAGTGCTATTTTTGAAGTGATGATAAATGTTATTCTTTTAGAAGTACTTACTTTTTTTACTAGAATCCCTCAAAATTTTGAGATAAAGTGGTGTTTGTTTAACATCATTTTGCAGTAGTGAACTTTTAGCAATGTTTATTGCAAAATGGGCGATTTTACCAATAGAATTGTGCTAATGCTTAAATTAGCACAATGCAGCCTAAATACACCCTACACCACACTAAAGAGAACGGCACTTTGATTATTTCTTAAGGTTAGTAACACCTGCGTCGATGTGATTATGTTATCTGTTCATGAAATAAGGCAATTGAATTTTTTGAATGAGGTACATGTTAATCAAGAATAGGCTTATAAGATTCAACTCAACAAATTTTAAATATACGAACATTTTACATTGTATTGTTTTTTGAACTGTATCGTTATCAGTTAAGTAGTACATTCATCAGTTAAATAAAACTTCTATTAAAAACTACTACAAAACTTATTGCAATTTACTCGCTTATAAATTAAAATTAATCATAAAATAAATTTAAGCCCCTTTGAGGAAATTGGGTCTATTAATTGTATACTTTCATTTTCCGTTGATCTTGTTCGGGAGATAAAATAAACGATAAATCGTTTATCAATAATTATATGAACATCAATACTATTTTCGGAAATTTTCAAAAGTGGTGAGATGTATTTATGACAAATTTAATTCTCTGTATTAGAAAAAGGTCCTATGGGTATAGTGTCGATTATAGATCATAATAAAATTTTTAAAAAAATATTTTGGTTTCTACATAATTTGTTTATTTTTTATTGGTAAATTATATCCTGATTCTCATGTTTTTAATGTGCAGTTTTCGGATTCTATAGAAGTTAAAGACAGTTGTGAGTGTTAAACTTACATTTTGGAGAGACGCGATATATGAAGAAGGGTCAATTATGGACCGATTCCTACATTCCAGTTGTAAATATGTTTGAATAAAACCTGTTACGATAAAATATAACAACTGAGAAAATAATGGTACGCCTGTTAAAGTTAGTTTTCGGGGGCACTTGTATGTAGGCTATGCGAAATATTGGCTAATATAGGTTTCCAAAGGGGCAGTGGTGAGTTGTTTAGTATGTAAACTAAGGAGTGAGATCGAAAAATTCTTAACACACGTTTTTCATTACATTTTTCAACCAAAGTATTATTTGATTTTTTTTTTTGATCAAGTTACCTTTGAAAAACATGTCAGTTATTATGTGTAATGTCAATTATATTAATTTTTTTGTTAATCTGATTAAAATGAGTGACCAGAAAAAAGTGCGTACTGAAATTATTAAATATTCTCAACTAAACCCAACTTGGTCTTACAAAAAGTTCGCCAAGCATACAAAGGTCTGCCGTCAAACTGTTTCCAATGTTATTAAACAGTACCGGGAGAACTTGTCAGTTGATAGAAAACCTGGTTCAGGTAGAAGGAATGGT
>NC_060954.1:64351477-64363414 GCF_022045245.1 Lucilia cuprina
AATAATAATTTGAATCAAATAAAAAAAAAATAAAGCTGTAAGTTTAGTGGTTTCTTTTTTATAAACATATATGTATGTTAAGAATTTTTCGATCTCACTCCTTAGTGTAATCATACCAAATTCCATCTTTTTGTTTTGTATAATGATACAACCATAACCAAGTAAAATCAGTAGGAAGAATTGTTAATTTTCTGCCTTGGTAAGTCATACAAATGCACTTTAAACTTACAAAATATGCTTTAAAATTAAAAGTTTAAAATTTTCTTTTAACTTTGAAAATCTGAAAAAGACAAAAAGGCAATGAAATAATCAATATTCATCCTACAACATTTATTTTTTATTTCTATTAAACTAGTTTGAAGAACTTGTTTAATAGAATTCGTTCAGATATGCCTTTGGGCTCAGTTATAATTGTATAATAACAGATATATAAATAAATATCGTGAAGCCATATATTTGGTCCTCAAAAATTAGACGTAAAGCATAAGTAACAGCGAATACATTAAAACTTATGACAACTTAAGAGAGTTTCGTCAAAATTTATTTGCATAAGCAAATAACATTACGTGTGGCACATAAATATGAAAATTGGGCTAAATTCTTTTAAATGCACTTTAGTACATTATATCCACCTAAAAGTTTCCTCGAATTTTATTAAGCACTTGGGAGATTTTTCATTCTTTTTTGACATTCAAAGGATCTAATAAATATCGTTACTTGTATTTCTAATGAAATCTAATATTATAAGTTTTATGTTCCGATTTAATGATTTATCGAATAAAAAAACTATAACCGCCATGTTTTCTTGCTGTCATTAACTGTCATGTTTTCTTGCAGCTCAAAACGAAGCTTCCTCAAAAATATAATGTTTAATATGTATTCGTAAAAAACTTACCTATAATAACTGGGGTTTAGATGTTGTCGTATGTGATACAAAAGAAGGGCTCTTTTATTAAACTTTTTGTCACAGCAATTCACATATCCCTCCTTAATGTTGTGACTTTCACGCATATGAATTCTTAAAGCAGGAAAATTTTCTGACTTGTTATTACAAATATCACAGTATAATGACATGTACTTTGCAATTTCAGCGTCATACTCTATTATTTTAGCTTTATATGCTTCTTGTTCGCTTGAACTTTTTTTTAGCTTCATTAAGCCTTTCTCTTTTTTTGGACGACCTCTCCTCTTTTCCGAAGGAGTTTCAATGTTGTTTACAATAACATTTTTTAATGATTTAGATATTATATTTTGACGCCTACACGATTTTTGTGACATTTTATTTTCATTTGATAACATAGATTCATTTATTTTCGTATTTTCTTCTCTTTTATTTCCATCATTTCTTTCAACAACAATTTCGCTAAAAGATAAATTCGTTTCCTGCTCGATCTCATTGCAAACTAAATTATCCGAAAGGATATCTCGATCTGTTGTTGTGGCATTTCTCTCTTCAACGTCCTTTTGTGGAATGAAAAATGGTAATTCTCCCATTTCGTAAATATTCTTGCAAGTTTCACTTTTGTAAGTTAAAGAACAATATTCCTTAAGTTTATTTATAGAATAATCACAATTAGTATTTTCTCCATTTTTCCATAGTCTGTGAGCGTTATATACCATCTTATAAAATTCATGAAAATTATATAGTTTGAGACAACAATTTTTACAAATAACTGTCGATACTGGGTCATCCTCTTTTGGCTAAAAAAAAAATATGTAAGTACACTTATACACCAAATCATAGTAGAAAAACAAGTAAGAAAGTCAAGTCGGGCATGGCCGACCATACCATGAGTGTATTTAAAAATTTTGAATATGGTTTGAATATGTGGGCTAGGGGCCGATCATTACGAAAATCTGCAGTGTCATTTAAACTTGTATACAACTTATTTGTGCAAATTTTTAGAGAGGCAATAGTATATTTGACGTAATTATAGCATAAAAAGCCCAAATCGGGAGGTACGGTTGTATGGGGGCCCTTTTTCAATAGGCTTGGTCCCTGTAACAAAGAACATGCTTGGTCTAAATTGCATCAAATTGACATGTATTAATCGACTCAAAAAATGATTCTGAATCGATGGATCATTATTTGTGTGTTACAAACCCCCACTATAGTGGTGTAGGATATAAATATCTTAACTGTTGTTTCTGGATTCCTTGCGAGTATGTGGCTTGAGCAAAAATTTTACTTTTTACCATTGTAACAAAAACAAAAGTATTTTTTACTCAAATTATAAAAAAAAATAATATAGTTATGGAACCAAGAATAATATTCCATCATAAAAGATGGTAAAGATTATTCAAAGCCAAGACGACGACGTGTGACCCTATAACTAAAGAATGAGTCATTTCCTACTCTAAGAATATACAAACATACCCCGGAGATCGGGTATTTAATAATAACCCTTCTTTGTTCATTATAATCATTATTTCTATAGTATTTTTTTCTTTACTATAATTGCAATCCATTTCTGTCCATTGCCATTTTTAAAAGATTATAGTGTTCCGTGTTAAATGCAAAATTAATAATATTCATTAATTAAAACTATTGTTATATACCCGGAAATAATTACACAGACTATTTAGTAGGGTATTCAATTATTCGGGTTTTTGTCTTAGTCGGTTTATTTGACAAATTATTATTTAAGGTTTTACGTTAGCCGCTTAATAATCGGATAATTAAAAATTATTCGGTTATTCGAATAAAAGGAAACTAGATGTTATTGTTGCTTTTAACAATAATTTTCTTCATATGCACCCTGTAACAATTTTGAAATAAGCATTCACACATGAAAAGTTGATAAGCATGTGAAAATAGATTCCACTTATAGAATTGCGTACTCCGATTTTTATGTGCTTATAAAGGGATTTTAAAGTTTAAAGGACTACAAACAAATATTTATATGTATTTTATAATGCTAATATTGGTATCAAATGAAAGCTAGGAATCTGTACATTCTATCTGTATTATTAGCATTTTTTAAACTTTAAACCCGGAGGATTTGAAAAAACCTGTTTAAATTAAAATTGTCAAGTATATGTTGTAAGTCTTAAGAAATCGGAGTATTCGAACGTACTGTGTTCAAAATAGCCAAATCCAAACATATCCCATTAATTTCAAAATAACAATTCTTTTCGAAAGAGTTTCAACTTCTAATGTGTAATTTGGAATGTCCAATGACCGTCAGATCCAAAATCCGGTATCTAAAGAGGAAAAAATTTCGTAGAAATGAGAAAAACTGTTCTACTTTTTATTGCCGAAGCCAATCGGCCCAAATTTCAAGATTTCGGATTTTTTCAAAGATATTGTGTAAAAAATATATTATTATAAAGTAATTATATTCCAACAGGTACAATTTTCATAAAATTTGTTAATATTATTAATCCAAATATACACTCAAACCTCGTTTTATGCGAATTTGAATTAGTGCGGTTTCAAAATTCTAAATTTTTTTTAGCAAAAATAATTTTGAGAAAAATGTTGGTCCACATACATCCAAAAAAATTTCTCAACAAAGTACAACTACTAATTTTTTACCGATTCCGGTTCGGATATATAAAGTATTGTTCAAATCCTTTGTACACAAAGAAATATTATTTTTTATTTTTAAAAAATTTTGTACATATACTTCATTATTTGGAATTTGTATTGTGTTACCTTTATTTTTCATCATTTTTTAATAGTTTCAGTAAAGAATTAAATGTTTGTTGATTTTTTTATGCGATTTTGTATGACTTTGGATGGAATAATTTGAAATAGTGCGCATTTTTATCTCAATTACTATATTTTATATGGAGCTAGTGTATCGTTTTGTGCGAGGTTTAAGAGGTTTAAGTGTATATTGAAATGGCATAATTTTTGCACTTATTTAACTTCACCTTAAATAAGAACTGAAATAACAAAAATATCCAAAAAATGTAGTGAACAATAATTATAATGATTGTTTTTAGAAAATAAATGTGTTACTTTTTGCTTTTTTGAAAATATAATATCCTTTTTTAATTAAAACCAATTGTAATCAAATGAAAATGAATGCTCAAAGAAAGCTTATACAATTTATATTAAGGTCTTTATAGTTCCATAATGGAATGCGAGTGGGATCCATTAAAAATAAATTTATATGAAAAACATATTCTTGAACTAAATCATGTTTATTATACGGGACTATAAATACCTAAAAGGAAATTGTATGAGTTTTATTTTGAAAGAATTTTGAAAAAAGGCACATTAAAAAAATTAAAATAGATTTTTTTGATAAAACGAAGAAAAGCTATCAGAACATTTTTGGACAATTTTTTCTTTGGAAATAACCATTTACTGTAGGTGTGAACTCAAAAAAAAAAAAAAACTCTCAAAATCGAGAAAAATGTAAAAAGAATCTTGGAACATTTTCATCAATACCAATCAAAATTGTTTGTTTTTAATTATAGTTAGGGTATTTTACAAAGAATTATAAGAATTTGGACTATGACATTGTTTCACAACAATAACATATTCCTCTTTATGCAGACGAGTTTTATGTGAATTCAACACACTGGGGAAAGACCGAATCTTTCAAAATTTTTTCGCGAAAATATGAAGAAAATTTACCTTTCTTACACATACAACACGTTTTTTTATTTTTCGTCATTTTTATACCGTTAAAGCTGCGTACACACTATGAGAGAAGTCGTTAGATTTTTATTTCCTACTGCCAAAAGAAAATAAAATGAAAATTAGTATGATTAACCAAAAATCAAATTGAAAATATATTTTGCTTTTACACTATTAGATTTGAAATAAAATGAAACTTTAATTTGAAAAAATACAAAGAAAAAACGTAAATTTTCATTTTGTCTATGAGTTGTATTATAATTTGTATTTACACTATAATATTTTTAATTTTATTTGAAATTTTTGACATGTCGTTTAAATAGCCTGAAACAGTTTTATTTTTTGTAAACGATAAATATTTTTTTATCTAAAAGAACTACATTTGTGTTTTCAAAGCAAAAAAAATAAATTTTAAGTATGTATTAATTAATGAAGATACAAGCTAAATGTAACGACGGTTTTATAGGTAATATTGTGAAATACACAAAAATTATTTCTTTTCTATGTTTATTTATTTATTTATTCATTTATTTTGTAATACTAAGCCTTCGCGGCCAAAATAACAATATTACATAATAATAATAAATACCTGAGATCAATGAGTAGTAATATAAAATATAATTCTTTAATAATCATATGTTATTTTTTAATTTTAGAAATTTCATTTTGACAAAACCAAACTATAGACAACATAAAAATATTATGTTTGACAAAAAACAGACAAAACAAATAAATATGTATGTAACTAAAACGAATTTTATAAAGAATTGTATGAATCGAACATCACTTTTTTTACCCTACACCACTATAGTGGGGAAGTATACATTTATAGAACTTTAAATGACACTAATATTTTTGTAATAATCGGGCCTCATTTGACCCCCAAACAAACCCCCATTAGAAAACGACTTGAAGGTCAAAATTCAGTTGTAAACACTAATAACACGATTAAATTCTACAAAAACAACTTTGAAGTAAACGCAAATTCCTCTACCAACATTTATAAAGATAGGCCCATATTTACCCCCTTGTAGAAAATCTCTTTTATTGTATTTTATTTCGTGACCGTGTTTCCTTTAAAAAGACTTCAAAATTTCAAAGGAGCACATTTACAAATATTCCTACCCTAATGTGTCAAATTTGTTGTCAATCAACCAAGAAAGTTTTAAAATAGTTTGTGTTGTTTTTATTTTTAAAAGTTATTTTGACATATTTTTATCCTGACAATATAAAATATAAATAATAATTTAAAATATATATGTATGTATATTGGAGTGCTCCAAGCTTGTATGAAGAAAAAAATTTTATCCTACAGGCCGCCCCCCCCCCCCTAGAATTGTTCTATGGGTTATAAAAATAAGTCGTGCAAAAAATTAGGTTAATAGGATAACGTTAACTGGTGCCGCAACGGCTCTGAAGTTTGAAGATGTATTTACAAGGGGAAAATATGCAATTTTTCCAGTTTTCATAAAAGTTTTGTCATTAAACAATTTGTTTTGCATTTTATTGTCAAAGAATCATAATGTACTCAGAATTAGCGTTACAAAAAGATAAAAAACACAAAAATTGGTTGAAAAATGTAAAAGTTATTAAAAATTCCCGAGGATCAGTTAGTGTGTAATTTTTAAGCGGCCAGTTAGTGTGTCATATTTAAGCGGCCATACCCTTTGTAAAGTAAGCCAGGATGTAAGTTGAAAGCACTTTCGAATACAAAATAAATAACACAATATCAATATAGTAAGGTAAAAATTTTCTGTGGGGCTTGTTCTGTTGACATGAAACTTTAATTATTCGTGTTTAAAATTATTCGAATAAAAACTTACAATATTTTTTTATTCTAGTAGTCGATTTAATTTTATAAATTAGTGGAAGCTGAGGCTTTTATAATGATATATGTATGTAAATAAAACGATATAGCCGTCCATCCGCCTGCCTATCTATAGAAAACACGATAGTACGAGTTAGAGTGTTAAAATATTGAACAAATATGTATATATAAGGTTCCCTCTAAATTGCTATAATGCAGATAACAGGCTTAGAAAAGCGCGAATGGCAATAAATTTCGAAATGTAGAAATTTTTAAGGAACCAAATGTTTGTAGATTATTTTGAAGATTTGAGGACCGGCTAATAATACTAAATTCTACATAAATATGTTGCTAGCATTCAAAAACTAAATAGAGTCACTTCTATACATGAAGCATTATACCTTTAACATTGCAAAATAGGTATAAATTTTTATAAATTGCAAAAAGTAGTAAAAGATTTATTTCCATTATAACAGATCATTTTATTTAGTTTATTTTCTTTGTTCAATATTATAATAAATTATGGACAAACATTGTTCGAATTATTCTTTATTCTATAGGTATTGGAAAGTTTTTTTCACTCGAAGAAAAACAAAAAATGTTCCTCGATTACTCGAAGAACTATTATTCGAACTTTTGGCATTTTGTGAGCAATAAAAGTGTTTCAAAATATTTTTCAAATGTTCATCTTTAAAGTTTTGAAGTTATTTGAAAAAGGCACAGGATCGCAAAATGGAAAACGTTTCTTGTTCTGTTGACATTAAACTTGGCATTGTTTAAGCAGCAGAAGTATTTTAAAATATTTAAAATTTATCTCGAAGTTGTACCCTCGTATTAATTAAAATTGCGCGTTATTTAAAATATATCACAATGATGTGCCCGAAATGCAACATATATTTAAATGCAACATATATAGAAGTAGTAACAGTAAAATTGGCCATCTAAAATAATGTACAGTGTATCTATTGGTCATCAAAAACACAATGTACAGAGTATTCCAATCAATAATATGATTAATTACTCATTAATCTTAAAATCGAAAACAAGTCAAATTTATTTATATTAAAAAAGGTAAAAATGCGATAACTTTGATGGACCTTCTTAAGTCTACACGCTTTTTATAATTTTTTATAAAACAAAATTTAAACATTTTGCAAACGAGTTCCTCTGAATTAATAAATACTTTTTCATCTATCCAATCTACATCATTTTACTTAATTTTATTATAATTACCTTAAACCAAAAATATTTAGCGACCACTTCGGATATGTTGTGTTGACTATCAATTTCATGAAAAATATTAATAAAATCATTTACTTTATTTAAGCACATTCGACAAATCATGTTATTCCTTATTTTTTGGATTTTTTTTAATTAAAAACTCCGAACTATTTATTATTTTACCTTTTGTTAAAGTTTAATTAATATTTACTTGAAAAAACTTTAACTTGATAAAAGAAGGATGCCAATTTAGCTCCTTTTCTTTTTCGCAATTAGCGATTATAAAAAACCGCAAATTTAGAAAAGGTAACCTTATATCTCCTAAACTAAAATATATCAAACACATAGGCAGTTTGCTTGACCAAAAATCCAAAAATGTTGATGTTTACACAAATATATTGAATTTTTGTATATTTATATTGTATTGTACAAAATTTACATCTGTGTGTTTGCAAGACCACAAAAATATGAAAACTCGGTGTATTTCTTTATATTATTAATTTTACTAGCAAGGGAGCCAAAAAAATATTTGTCAAGACCCGTTTTAAGTCTATTTGGGTCAAAGGCCCAACTTGGATGAGTATATATGCGATCTAAAAAATACCGTTTGAGTCAACCATATATATGTGTTTCTTAGCGGGTTTCTTTCCTAGCATAAGTTGACATCACCGATAAAAAATATTGCCACTGGAAAAAGAAGGATTCTATCAGGGTACACTAAACAGGTATATGCATCACTACAACAATACAAAAACAACATGTATTTTGATTTTTTTTTGAGCTCAATGTCAAAATAAATTAAAATATTTTTTGATGTTTGTCTTTTAAAAATTTTTTAATTTTATTTCAAAAAACATGCAGTGATTTTAAATGGAATTTTAAGGGATATGCATGTTTATATACTTATATTAAGGTGGATGCTATTGGTAAATGTTACAGAGGAATTGGCAGAGGACCTGAAACAAATTTTATTTTGTTTCAAATAAACAAAAACATATTTTGACAGAGAAGGTATGCAAATAAGAAAACAAAAAAATTATCAGCTGTTCGATTGCATATACCTGTTTAGTGTACACTGGATTCTATATACCTGTTAACAAAACAAACTTTTAATATTTCAGCAAACCCTAAAAGATGTTTAAATATGTCGTGT
This sequence comes from Lucilia cuprina, assembly GCF_022045245.1. Classification (NCBI taxonomy): domain Eukaryota; kingdom Metazoa; phylum Arthropoda; class Insecta; order Diptera; family Calliphoridae; genus Lucilia; species Lucilia cuprina. The sequence continues at coordinate 64,360,253 of NC_060954.1, forward strand.
GGTGAGTTTCTGTTAAAACACACATTTTTGTGTTCTTTTAAAGTATTTGGGCGTTTTTATGTTGTTGAGTAATTAATGCCGTTATTACAAATAATTGAAATAAATTAATTTAATAAAAAGTTTCGATAAATTCATTGTTGATGACGGAAATTTTTGCTAGAATTTTATTTGTGAATTACTTTTATTTATGAATTACTACGTTTTCTATATTATTTTATTTAGAAATTTGAACTTATGGCTGGTGAGCCAATTATGTGATTTGTATTGTAACTTTTAATTATAAGTTTTAAGTCCTTTTGTAAACTCAGGGTTTTTATTACTAAGTAATACATATTTATATTTTGGCCTTTAAGGCTTTGTATTGCTATATTGAATAAATAAATAAATAAAAAATAAGGGATTCTGTATTCTGGCATTTTGTCATCATTATCAACTACTCAAACCAACGATTCATTGACTATTTGCTCATTAAACTGCATCTCATTGGGGTTCATTCGGGAATTGTCCTTGACTAACGCTTGGGTTTAGCGATCGAATAGCCGGGAGAATTCTCTGAAAAAATCTAAAAAGCGGAGTAAGCCGTATAAGTCTCGAAGATGAAGGTAAGTCCACTTAACATACATAATTAATTGAGAAGGGCTGATTCTTTGGGCACGCGTCAAGAGGCATAATAAATATACATAGATCACAGTCATTGTTTTGTGAATTCATATGATAAGTAAAGTATGCGAAAGGATTTCCATAATGCCACATACGTAAGTAGGAATACAAAATATATTTTTGTCCGGTATTATATATTTTTTGTTAGTCTTTAATTAGAACCAAATCCGGTTAAACAGTTAGGTAATTTTTTTAACTAGATTTATCTTGAAAAAAGCAATAGAATTATATCGTTTAAGTTTTATCTGTGATACCTATATAGATTTAAACAAGAAGTATTTAGCAAATTACACTATTTAATCTACACGGCCCTGATTGAATAATAACTTATAAGAGAGAAATTTTTGGTATTTTTCGTTCATAACATAATATGAATCATGAGAAATCTTTCGTAATTATATATAGTGGAGAACTAATTAAATGAAAATTTATAAGATGGAGATTATTTCCCAATTTTCCTTCAAATTATACGTACTTTTTGTATATATTAAAATATTGCACATTGAATTATAAAATCATTGAACAATGAGAAGTACTTAAAGGCAACACAGACCAACAGTTTTTTAACTTAGAGAACAGCGCTGAATCGGGCCATGGTTATATAAAACTCATTTGTTCAAAATTTCATAACGATTGTTGTCTAATATCCATATTTAATACAGTTCATAACCATTTTCCTCAAACAAATATGAGCTGTATTACCAACATATTACTGCTTTATCTCCTTGTTGTTGTTTTTATGCTTTTTTTAAAATTTGTTAAGTAAATTTTTGCTGATTTTCAATAGGAAACTTCTCGAAAGCATGTCTGACAGAATTATTGAAGATTTGGATCTCGAAGATATCTAGAGTCTTCAGAAAATTGATTTCAACAGACAGACAGACATGGCTTAATCGACTCCGCTATCTATAAGTATCCAGAATATATATACTTTATAGGGTCGGAAAATTATTTTATAGAAATTACAAACGGAATGGCAAACTCATATAATGACCCTTCTCACGAAGGTGAAGGGTATAAAAACAAAAGATCCAAACTTGTACACTTTAATTTTTTTCTTTTAAATATGGTTCCTTAAGTAACCTTTGAGTCAAAAAATAAAACAAACTAGCTTAAAACTTGTTAACTGCTATAAAACCATAGATTTTTCTTACCGATGTTCACTATTCACATGTTCATGCCTGCGTGTTGCGAAAACCTAATGGGAAGCACCTATCAATATATATAAAAAACAGGTGGAGTTTGAATACTGGTTTGAGGGTCTATTTGGGAAAACTGAACAGACTTAATAGAATATTTTATGGACCAGAAGGGTTATTTGGATATTTTGAATTCTAAATTGTTCTTCTGGAAGTAGAAGCATACTGTTAGAAACAACTGACACTTCGACCAGGACAACGAAGAAAGCCTTGACATTTTTCCAATTGAAAATCAATGGAGTTATCTCGATGTTAAAGTAAAAAATTTCTACTGTTCGTTAAAATCAGTGTTAAAGCGATTTCTTATGGAGGAATGTAAAAAAACTTGTACCCATATCTAATAGGTTAAAGGTAATTATCAAATCATAATGACTTCATACGGGAAAGTCGAGTAAGCACATTTGTAATCAGTTCTAATATTACTTGCATTGTTATCGGGTTTGTTAGTTTCGTAAAAAATAACAAGTATTTTTGAGATTTAAAAGTTAATTTGTTTTTATTAAGAGACATTAAAAGTTAAATAATTTAATTACATAACATTTTTATAATTTAAACATATTTTATTTAATCACAGCAGTCTTTATGTAATGTCTTACAAATTAATATACCTACACATGTATCTACATATGTATGCAATCACTTAGAAATTTACATGTTTTTCATAATATATTAGGGTATTGATTACTTTTACACTATACGAAAAAAAAAATTAAATACTTATGATTAAAATAAAACAAAATTAATGAACTTAGGAATACTGAAAATTATATGGTTACATTTTAACTAACAATGAGTTATTTAAACTCCTGCTTTATTTGCATATTTTTGATAAAGAAAAAATTATCACTTAATAGTAAAATGGAAAATATCTCCATAAAATTATTTTATTCCCTATATATATACAAGTTTATACATAGCATTAATATACCTAGTTTGGAATGACATAAATTACCTAAACTGTGTTTTAGTTCGTTTACATAAAGAAGATATTACTATAAGTAGATTTCTTGTTACCCTATACTACATTAATTAATATACATTATTAATATGCGTTACTACATTTCAACGAGATTTATAGGCATAATTGTGCTTTGCAATAAACATGTTTTTATATACGTAGCTTAAAAGGCGTTAGCCATTGGTCGCCCGAGTTATTCCTCATAAAGATCTAACGTGCTGACATCATTCTAATTAAAAGTTTCGTATGGATTAATGACAAAATATTTGTATTAAATAGTTTGATGCCCATAAAAATATTAAATTAAATATTAAATTAAATTAAAATATTAAATTAAAAAAAATA
>NC_060954.1:64363514-64442758 GCF_022045245.1 Lucilia cuprina
AAATGAACATGTTTTTGTAATGACTAGTTTTTTTAATTCATTTTTACTACATTGCTCTGTTAGAAGTGGTCGTCATCACAATGACATGATTGCAATTTTGTTAACATAAATACTCAATTTCTAACTTCTGGTACTGATTTAGTATTGATACAGTTGTGATAACGGCATTGTACCGGTATTAGATTATCTATAAAATTATTTATGTATCGGTATCAATACTGGTATTAAATTTTAAACGGTACTGCCTTGATTTTAACCAATTTTTTTTTTTCAATGTATGTTTTTGGTGGGATGTTATGTTTTGATGAAAAAAATATACTAATATCAGCTAATGGCAAGTAGTGATAAAGAGAATAGAATATAATTTAAAAAAAAATTAAAAGTAGCTAAAAACGTGTCACAAAAATCAAATTCTAATATGTACATATTAATGGATTTGAAGGTTTTTTAACAAATCTGCATAAAAGTAGTGTTTAAGACTGAGAGTAGAAATACAAACCTATGGTCGCGGATGTGTTTTCTGGTTCCAAGTTTTAATAACAATTAAATGCGGATATGTATTGGAAATCTTTTTATGAGGGAGAAAGAGAGGAAATTTATCAACAAATTACAATCAATTTTAATTTGGTTCAAATTTATTCTACGATTTAAGTTGTCAAAACTTAATAACCTAAACGTTTAACCGTCTCCGCAGCCATAATGTATATAATTTTTATTCTTGTTCAAAATTATTAACTGAACTAAAAAAATAAAGGTTGTTAATTTTGAAAAAAATAAAAAATATATTTTTTTATTTTTGGGACTTTCCGCAATCGGAAAGATATCTAATTTTTAATAAATTGATTCTGATGTTAATCCCCTTTGATGTTTTTGAGTACAAGAATAAATTTCGCAGTGTTACCGTATAAAACAACAGAACAGTCACTGTTTGTTATTAAAACAATGCATGTTTTATTAAAAACAAGAAGAATGTAATATGAAAATTAATGAAAACTTAAATTTAAAACAAAAAAAAATTGTTGTAAGTCCCCATATTTTATACTAATCGATAAATCAAACATTTTAATATTTATTTCATTAAAAATTGCACTAATTTTTTTTTGCATCGGCGGTTTAAACTTTTCTATTTGCTCAAGTTTAAACTAGCAAACAAAATTAACTAATTGAGTATCCAAAAACAACTTTCATGGGTTTTTTTTAATTTAATCCTTAAACCTAAATATTGGCCCTAAAATATCTTCATTTGAAAATGTAAAATTTATTTTCGTTTCCAACCTTTTCAGTATTTCAAATTGTTAACCCTCTATGTACATGAAACCTAACAAGTTAATCATTTGCATTTTTCAATTCGTTAATGGCAATGTAATTGATAGATTTGAATTTGTACAGAGGGATAATCAAGTTGATTGCACTAAACATAATGATTTTATTAGTATAAACTGGAATAATAACTAAATTAACTATAGTCTTTTAATCTGATGACGTATTTAATTAAATTAAAGTTTGAGCCAGGATATTCAGTACAAAATAACTGTCGGTAGTTTGAAGCGATGTCAATGGATTATTTTTATATTTAAACCGCTACTTGTTGCATAGTGAGTTGACTTATTAACTGTTGACATAACTTTCCATATTCAAATTGATCTCCTGATATGCGCCGCAGTTTTATGCCTTTACTGGTAGTCTGATTGTCTCTATTACGACCTTCACAAACTTGAACTTCAATTTGCAAACCTCCAGAGTATTCCAAACTTAAATTTGTAGCAGTTGAAGACGTTGACATATCCGCCGAATATTGTGAAGAATCAGTTGTACCAGTAGATGCACTGCTCAACTTAGTCTCTGGCCAATTACTTGTATTAGTAGCAGATGATGTTGAAGTCGTCGTGAAATCATCTGCACTATGAAGGGTGAACCCTTTTGGTGGCATTGTTGAATCAATAGTTTGTTTTACCATTTGTAATATTCGTGTTGTATCCAAATTTGAACATTCATGTGGTAATGGAACTTCGTAGCACATTTCTTCTGACATACGGCGTGAGTCACACATTGAATCAGGAGTCAAATGTCCCTCTGTGTGATCACCTATTTCTGAATGTGAATCAGACTTAAAGCCTGATGAAGCTGATGGTTCTTGACATGGTGAGAGATTGTTAGAATCATTGCTTAATGAGTCATCTGAAAACCCTAAAGATTTATCGCTTCCTCTTCTATCATTTGGTTGATTGGAGCTTGTTGATGGTTGCGATATACTTGAATTAACATCTGTTTCCAAGCTAGTCTTACGCCCAATGCCTCTTGTTATAGATGGCATATCGCTAGAAGGTTCTGTAATTATTAAACCTTGCAATGACATTAGGGACATGTTGTTCTGATCCAATGATTCGCAATCACTGTCTCTACTGTTTTCTGATGATAACGCTACAAGAGTGATTTCACTTCCTTGGACATCTGTTAAACATATTTGGGGATGTGACAGTTGTTGGCCAGGAGATGTGCTATCGTCTCCTAAATTTATGACTTCCGGACATGTATTTGGAGTAACACCTCCAGTACAACCGACATAAGGGGTGCCAGTAGAAATTGTATGGCACATTTGTCCGTTAGCATTTTCTTCCTGTATTATACATAAATTAGGAGAAGATGGAGGTGTGGAAACAACTCTAACAGGTTGAATTGGTGACAAATTTAGTGGTTTTAAATCATAGTAAGGCGAAGACGGTACAAACCAGTTTTGTGGTGTTAATGAGCCCTGTGGGGTTTCCGAATCTTCAGAGTTGCAGACATCCATAGATAAATCTAAAGGCTGATTTGTAATTTCACTTGCTGCTGATGTACCTCGAGTTATAGAACCACCACCGCCGGTAGTCAGATATGATATACCTTTAGTGATTTGATGCAAGGGGGATGAACCGCCGGCTCCTTGACTGCTACCACAAAACAAAGACGTATTTGGCACATAGGGATTCGGAGATGTCGTTCCACTGAAACTACTATAAACTGGTGATTGACAACCGGAACCGATGCCGGGATATGTGCTGATTAATCCACTTTGTTGAGCATAACCTATATCAAGTAATTGTTTGGAATGTAAACCTTCCATGGCGTTTACTTCAGAAATTGTTGAATTTTGAGAACTTTGTTGCTGAACTAAGGGGCCACTACTAGCCATATTAACACCGCTAGTTTGATCTACACCACTCATTTGTATGTGACTAGAATTTGCAGAATTTGGCAGGGATAAGGGAGAAACACTAAGACTAAACATTTGTTGTTGCAAATAAGATCCTACATTATCTATGTGGCTACCACAACTAGCCGCAGAACTGTGAGCCAATAAACCGAAATGTCCAGCTAAATCCATTGGTATTTGTCGAGTTAACAAAATCTTATTCACTAATTCCACGGTTATACGCTGCTCTTTAATTAACTGGTCTAATAAAGGCATTATAGATTTTAACGCTTCTTCTGGAATTTCTATTTCGTGAACAGACGACATATTTCCACCACCGCTGCGACGAAAGATGTTATGTGCACTTGACGGTTTACCATGTATAGGTGATCCTGAATATAAATAATATAATATTTTTTACAATTACAATGAATACGTTTCAGACATACCAGGTAAACTAATTGAGTTCTCTAAAAGCGGTGGACTAGGCGCTACCAGAAAATTTCGTTGTGCAATACCCTTTTGTAGATATTGACATTCTTGCAATGGTCCTTGAAATTGAGTCTTAGATCCTTCGGATGCTCGTCTTACGGGACTATAGCGACCTAAACAAATAAAAATAAAAAATAATAACAACGTCTTTTTTAAGGACAACACATGATGTTCATTATTAGTATCCATGAGACATGTAAGTATTTAAGTAATTAAAATGAGTTTTTTAATAGAAATAAACAAAAAAAGCAAAATACAACTATTTGAAAACTTATGTACAATAATTGAGGAAAATAAAAAAATCAAAGAACTTACCAACTTCTTGAACAGGTGGCAATTTACAAGCTTTGCCATAAATTCGTCTACTAGGGTAATTAACTGCAGAAGTGGCAGAAGATGCCGAAGCTAATGATAAAGTTGGCGGATTACACATTGGAGAAGACCCCACTGTAGGGTATGGAGAACTAATTGGTGAAGAATTATAATAAGTACCGCCTACATAAGAATGGCCACCAGAGGACTTTGGGGGTGACTGACTTAAACTAACAGATGTATTACTCTGTAATTTTAGCGCTGGCGGCAAATAATTTCGATTCATACGTGATTCAACCTCACGTATAAGTTCAGGACTTATAACTTAATTGATTTCAATTTGGAATTATTAGGTATGACCCAATGAATCAGCGTTAATATTAGCAGCATTATTGGTTTTGTTTAGTTCAGCCGTCAGTTATATTATTTTTACACATGTATATTTTTAAATAAAATCATTGTAAATAAAAAATAAAATAAAATAAAATAAAATAAAATAAAATAATATAAAAACAAATTATTAAAATAAAAATAAAAACTAAAAACAAATAAATAAAGCATATGTACATAGTTATATATAAATAAAAAAATTAAACTTAATTATAATGAAAAATTATTGAATTATTAATTGAATTTCTAAGGCCCATTATTACAACTTGGCAATAACTTAAGGTAAATTTTTATAATACAGATAACTCTATAACATATAATAACGAAAAATTATCGACATTTTAAAATCATTTATTTATTAATAGGCAAAATAAAATTTTGTTGGAATTTAACTTAAATTTTAAAACAAAATAAATTATAAGCTTGAAAAATTAGAACAAGTGCAAATTTATATTCTTAAACATCAACCGTAGAACTGGTGATTTTTAGATGCGATTAAAATGTCGTTTGTAAAGTATGAATTGCATTATTTTTTGTTGTGTATTTATAGATTAATGCTACACTAGTTCAATGGAATGCATATTAGTTCCAAAACAACTTCTTCGAAACAGTTAAAAAAAAGTCCAAAAATTTAACAATTTAAATTAATTTGTATGTATGAAATACATATGCATTATTAGAATTGAAAAAAAGAGTCCTAAGTGTTAAGCGTACTTTTTGCATACAATTTCATACAATTTTCTTTTTTAAGTCAAACGTGAAACGAAAAAGTCTAGCAACTTGAATTGCTGCAAAGTATATACATACATCATATACCGGTAAAAAGAGAGACCGTGCTTGTTGAGAAGCTAGTCTGTGTTCGTGTTGTGTGCATATAAATTGCTGAAATAAATACTTATGGATGTACCTTTTTAATAATTCTATATTTTTCATTGAAGATTTTTTTAAGTAGAAATTTGTAACCGATTATGGCCATCTATGTTTTTCTTTGAAATTTTTTTTTGAGTAGAAATTTGTAACGGATTATGGCCAATAGGCTTGGTTTATTTGGAAATTAATTAAATTAAAAAATACCGATAAACTTTAAAAATATTTTTTATCATGCTAAAACCTGCCAGTCTTGGCAAAGATAAATTATTTTTATTTTTTCTATTTTACAATAACCAGACTAACATGATAAACAAAGGAAGACATATTTTATTTAGCATATATTCCTTAACAAATATGATGAATATTTTCTTATCACAATTGTTGAAGTTTATTACAAAAAAGCAAGCATTCGTAATAATCGATTGACAATATAACGATCTTAAAAAATACATATCTCTCATTTACTGGTACAATGCTTTAAACGTCGTTTGGAGAAAAATGGCTTTGAATGTTTATCGATATTTTACTTTTTTTAAATCACTTTTAGATAAAAAGAGAGACCGTGCTTGTTGAGAAGCTAGTCTGTGTTCGTGTTGTGTGCATATAAATTGCTGAAATAAATACTTATGAATGTACCTTTTTAATAATTCTATATTTTTCATTGAAGATTTTTTTAAGTAGAAATTTGTAACCGATTATGGCCATCTATGTTTTTCTTTGAAGATTTTTTTTGAGTAGAAATTTGTAACGGATTATGGCCAATAGGCTTGGTTTATTTGGAAATTAATTAAATTAAAAAATACCGATAAACTTTAAAAATATTTTTTATCATGCTAAAACCTGCCAGTCTTGGCAAAGATAAATTATTTTTATTTTTTCTATTTTACAATAACCAGACTAACATGATAAACAAAGGAAGACATATTTTATTTAGCATATATTCCTTAACAAATATGATGAATATTTTCTTATCACAATTGTTGAAGTTTTGTAATAATCGATTGACAATATAACGATCTTAAAAAGTACATATCTCTCATTTACTGGTACAATGCTTTAAACGTCGTTTGGAGAAAAATGGCTTTGAATGTTTATCGATATTTTACTTTTTTCAAATCACTTTTAGATAAATCAAAGATTTTGAGAAAGTAAACCAGATTTAAATAGTAGAGATTTATGTGTTTCTCATCAAAATAAAAAATTTTATTTTTACGCTTACAAAAAAAAAAATGATTTGACGATGAAAATGAAGCATGTTTTGTAATCCTTAGTTCCAAAAACCGAACTTTGGATTATGCCAGTCTTCTAGTCGCCAAAAATGACTCATGTTTTGTAGCCCTCTGTTCCAAAAAACAGAAATTTGGATTATGTCAGTCTTATAGTAGATGAGCGATTTGTGTAATGGTATATGAGCAAATAAAACCAATGTTGTAAAATTAATTATTGATAATCGTTTATTGTGAAAAATATAATTTTTCACCCGTTTTATTACGAATTTCCCTTATACCGAACAAATTTAATTGTAACCATAAGTTCGTTTTAAACGAATTTGACTGCATATGTATTATGCTTCACGCAATATTTTTGAAATTGTGATATCATACTTTTTATGGCAGTTTTTGGAACAGCGCTAATATTGGCGTATTTATTTTTTTAAATTTCAACTCCTTCATCTGCATATCTGCGGCCAAAATACCGATTTTGGGCGACATTTTTTTATAGACCGAAAACTACTGCACATATTTCAAATCTGACTTAAGTATACTATTATACAGGAAAATTTAAGATATATAAACTTAATTTGACAGAATTTAGATGCACTATAAATGCATAAAATCATAAGAAAAAAATTGCAATTAAAAAAAATCAAAACCTGATTTTATCATTCGTAAATATAGTATTCAATGACCTTAAAAAATAGTGTTAAAATTTTTAATTTATTGTAATCCTTTTAGGTGTTATGATGGTTATAATGTTGGTTTGTGGTTTAATAATATTCCATCAAACAATGGTGTTTTTCATCATCATCTCTGAATTTAATAAAACTCCATCCAATTAATCTTCCATATACAGTTAATCTCAAAAGTAAGTATACAGAAATACTGACAATTGATTCTATTTAAAAAAGGATATTATTTCTTCAAAAATTAAAAAAGTAACATATATATTTATTAAAAACAATTATGATAATTATTCACTACTTTTTTCCTGGTTATTTTGGTTACTTGAGTTCTCATTTAAGGTGTAGTTAAATAGGTACAAAATTTACGCCACAAAAGTAAGGATACAGATAATTTCAATATGTATTTGGCTTACTGATATTAACAAAATTCATGAAAATTTTACCCGTTTGAATGTAATTATTTTATAATAAAATATTCTGTACACTATAACATGGAAAAAATTCACAAAATTCACTCAGAATATTATTTATAGGAGCATTTTTCCCATTTAAGAACATTAAACCCCCCGGAGTTTTGGATCCGGTATTCGATGATATCCCTCGTTTGTTCATTATGATGCATTGGAAGACGATATTTTAACTTTTAAATTAATTGTTTTTTTTACAATAATTACAATCCATTGCGGAACATTGCCGTTTTTAACATAGTATAGCGTTCATATTCGATATTTAACGGCGATTTTCTAAAATATATATCTTAAAATGCGATATTAATAATATTTGCACTAGTATCCATTAATTAAAACAAGTTTTTTGGTTACAATCTTCCATTACACACTCCTAAATACTACCAATAATCGTCGAATGGTGACCATGTCAATAACTTACACTACATATCGGTTCTGAAATTGATTATTGTCCAAAATAGTAAGATTTTTATATTAAATCAGGCTCAATTGGTGGTATGAATACGAATTGAACAATTTTGAACACGGATACATCTTAATTTGTTGCTAGAACAAATAAAATGTCCGATCCATAAAACATGATTATTGTATCGAGTATATTAAGATATGATTGGTAGCATTATTGTATGCTTTGGAAATCGGAGTATTTGGAAAACCTGTTTAAATTAAAGAAAATATATAGAATTATCCAAATTTTAAAGTTTATGTTGTAAGTCTTAAGAAATCGGAGTTATATTTCGGGTACTGTGTTCAAAATGGCCAAATCCATACATATAACATTAATTTCGAAATAACAACTCTTTTCAAAAGTTAAAAATTCTATTTCCAATGCGTCATTTGGAAGGTTCAATGACCACCAGATCCACAATCCGGGGTCTAAAGTGGAAAAAAATCGTAGAAATGAGAAAAAACTATTCTACTAATTAATTCTGGAGCCAATCGGCCCAAATTTCAAGATTTCGGAACTAAAAGTAAATTTTTTCCAAGTTATTGTGTAAAAAATATTTTATTAAAAAGTAATTTTAATAAAAAAAAAATTTCATAAATTTTGTTAATATCATTAAACCAAATATATACTGAAATGATCTGTATACTTATTTTTGTGACGTAAATTTTGCACCTTTTTAACTTTAGCTTAAATTGATGAAAAAAATAGTGAATAATAATTATCATAATTGTTTTTAATAAATAAATGTGTTACTTTCTTGTTTTTTGCAAAAATAATATGTTTTTTTAAATAAAACCAATCGTCAGTATTTCTGTATACTTATTTTTGTGATTAACTGTATAACATGTATAATGACAAATTTTGGGCCTTATACTTTCGTGGTTTTCGAAATATAGAGTTGAAATGTTTAAAATCTGAAAATTTAAAGTCTCATCCCATCTAAAGGGTTAATGATAAAATTTTTGCACCATTTGTCTCAGCAAAAAGCATACTTTGATTATGCACAAAGACACATTTTTTTGAAATATTTTTTGAAAAAAGTGCATCTTTTGAAAAGTGCATCTACCAAATGCACTTTTGAAGCATTATAAAAGTGTGAAATTAAGCTCATTCTTATTGATTTTTCCTATAAAATCAATTATTAGAGCATGATTTCCTATAAATTCTACAGTTTCTGCTCTGTAAAAAAATGTCGCTCAAAATCAGTGGTTTCCGCCTCAGATATGCAGAAGAAGGAGTTAGAATTTTGAAAAAATTGTTACAGCATAGTATTCACTGATACAAAAACCTTCTAAAAAGTTGTGATATCACAAAAACGGGAAACATTTTATTTTTTGAAACGAAGCCTAATATGAATGTATTATATACATTGTGAGAAATGTGAGATTATTGTTAAAAATTTGCTGCATCTTTCGACCGGAACAAAATTTACAATTGCAAGTAATTGTAATTGAAACATTTTTAAGTATTTGTAATTTGAAAAACTTAAATTATGTACATTAAATAATTCTATTTGGTAAAACTTCAATTATAATTACCAAGCTTGAAATGCACCAACATTTTTATTTTAATATTTTTTTCTTAGTTAATTATATACAGATGATTCACTGCATATAAGAAGTATGTAAGAAGTTTGTTAAATTGAATTAAGATTAGGCAATTACAAGTTATTGTTTAAAAAATAAAAAAATAAATGACTGTCTTGAAATGAGATGATTTATACACTGAAAATAAACCATGTCTAACATATAAAAACCTATTTTCACTACTGCTTCGCTAGCATTTTAACTCATTATTTTAACACAGTGATGATACTGGAGGCAACTACTTCCGCGCTTACAAATAGGGAGGTGAGGAAGTGCTTGAAATGTCTCTTACAGAGAAGTTATTGTTTAATAACAGAAAGAGCCATTAGGTTTGTAGTTTCGAGGTAAATATTTTTTTATTCTTAATATTTTTTAGTTAAAAATTTAGTTTTTTTTTACTTTTGAATTAAATTTATGTGTTAAAATTATTTAAGTCAAATCAGTTATATTATATAAAACTACAAATTCACTTCCAAGAACATAAAATGAGCTTTGAGAATGACTTCAAATTTTTAATCAAATAAAAAGCCTGCATTAAAATCATCACTTTAGGTCTTTTCAGCACTTTCATGAAATAAATTCTTCTTTATCTAAAACACAATTCTTAACACGCAATTAAATAAAATATGAAAAAAAAAATAATAATATATTTCGTTACGTCAAAACATATTCTGGTACAATTATTTACGGTTTTTATAAAATGAGACATGAATTATTTAGAGTGCATTTACTATCGACAATTACTAAATGTTATTGTTGACTCACCGGGAGGTCTTTCTGTTACAGTAAGTAAACCTGTACGCCTCGTACGCATTCCACCACCTACACAGCCAGCATTTTGAGAAATAACTCCTGTTGGCGTCTGAGGTTTTAAATTTACCGATACATGAGGCAAGTTCTGCTGTTCACCTGGGTGGCGAGACACGGAAAGATCTTCTGTACAACCAACGGTGTGGCGTTTAGTACAACCACGTTTCTTCATATATCTGAAATGAAAATAATATTAAAATATATGTAGTATTTTTCATTCTTTGCCGGGCACTCGCCGCGCCAACATCGTTTTCATTATTATCGGTGTGTTATAACGGATGATTGCGTACATTGTTATTGGAAGGCCACTGGAACGCTTTATTTTTGCTTAATTTTGATTTTTATTTTTTTATTTTTGTTTATTGATTTGGTATTGTTGATAAAATCTTGAAAGAGTGAAGACTTTCGAATTTCAACATGAATGAGGTTGACCCCCCAATCATAATCAGTTCAGGGAACTTGATCCCTCATATGGAAAACCTAAACCTAGTAAAATGAAGAGATTGAAAGCTGACGACTTTATACCTTTGACTAGTGTTATTCCTAACGATGACCACATTCCAAGATATCTAGTTGATTCTGCGTTAGCACAATCGGACAACTCGGAAACTAAGCCATTAGCTGCTTATAATGTCATTCAAATTGAAAAAGGCTTAAATTTTATTTCACGTGATTACTTGGACATTACGGAAATGCGAAGTGGTGATCTAATGATTAAGACAGCAGATATGAAATCAGCTAAAAGGTTCCTGAAAGCAAAATATATTGATATTGTACCAATAACAATAACTATGCATAAAGGTCTTAACTCCGCTCAAGGACGAATTTTTTCAAGGAAGATCATTGATATTTCTGAAGAGGATCTTTTAAAATCCCTTGAAAATCAGAAGGTGACTGAAGTTCGCAAACTATCAAGAAATGAAGGCGAAAAGTACATTCCAACAGGAGCAGCTATATTAACGTTTGACTTAATACGCCGACCAGAAAAATTTAAACTTGTATGGGAACGAATGCGAGTTGATGAACATGTTCCTAATCCAATTAGAGGTGCAATTTGTCCAAGGTATTACAAAGAAGAGATGTAAGAATATTGAGTTATGTAAAGTTTGTGGGTTGGCTGCAAATCAATCAACTTCCAAAAGCGAAAATAAAATTCCCGTTACAGATTCCTCAATTTCTAACATGATAATAAGAAAACAATCAACAATAACACCAACAACAACAACAACGGCACATTAAACCCAATTACTTCAACAGAAGACAGCGCTTCAACAAATATGATTGCCGGACTGGTAATCATTTCACCTAATGACAATACATTATAATGTTCCGATATTCGAAATTAATTTCGAAATTCGAACTAATGTTCGAACATTTTTAAAATCCATTGAATAATGGTAATGAAAATTTAGTTTTAAATAATTACTAATGAAATCGTTTCATTAAAAACCATTACCATTAGACAAAATAATGCTAATGAAAAAAAAAATAATTATAAATTTTTTCAATTTAATGCTAATGAAATCGTCAATTAATTAATCGATATAATTAACTACTCCCATGTATGTTACCAGTAATATTGATTTGCCAACAGAGGACTTAACTCATCAATGGCAGTTATCGTCAACATTCGGGAATGTAGGCATATCGATAAGTGATGATAAGGATAGTGCTAGTGCTGGTAATGTATTGGCTACTATCAAAGATGATAATGGAATTACTACAAATGAATGTCAATTGGGAACTCCACCTAATGGGACTTCGAATGTTACCGAATTAGCACCATGTAGTAGTATTTTTGAAAATTTTACAGATTTGAACGTATTAATAACACCCGGAATAGGAGAACTTTGCCAAGGAATAGAGAGGAGAATAAGGATGAAAGTTGCGAATAATTAATTTTTTTAACCGTCAAAATGGATATTGGACTGAACATTATAGTTTTACAGTGGAACATCCAAGGATTTATAACACATAAATACGCTTTGGAAAATCTAGTTTCTAAACATAAGCCTACAATTATCGCAATTCAAGAAACACACATTGTGTCAAGAAATTTGAAATTTTTACACCTTCCCGGCTATAGAATTTTTCACCACAACAAGGCTCATGAATATGCTTAAGCAGGTATTGCTCTTTTAGTTTTGAACAATTTTCACGCTACCCAGCATATTAAATCTTCTGTCGAACTTTTGTTTCAAACGATTATGATTAAGGGTAGTACCAATTTATACATTACTAACATTTATAAGGAATGTGAAATAGTATTGACAGACCAAATGATTAACGCTATAGTCAATTTTAATGATGGACACCATTTACTTATTGGGGATTTAAATTCACAGAATCCCATTTGGGGCTCTCAGAATTTGTCACCTAGAGCACTCTGGGAGAATTTTGCTGATGACTCTGGTCTGGTAATTCTTAATTATGGGTCTCCCACAATTCTTAATACGAGGAACGCATTGACTGCTATTGATGTTTCAATGGTAAGTTCTGATTTCGCTCCCTGTCTATCTTGGACAACAATAAGTACACCGGAAACTGGGGATCATTTTCCCATGAAAATAAGCAATAATGACCAGACATACAGAAACGCTTTCATCCAAGGTTTTTAGATGATAAGGCTAACTGGTCACTTTTTCGATGAGGGTAAATAGTGTTATGATGGAATTCCCAGAATCTCCGAATGTTAATAAGGAAGCAGCTCAAATTAAGAGAATTATTCGGAAATCCGCAAACGAGACAATATCACAGAGTAAAATTCCTCGTTTAAAAAATTCCCCAGCTTGGTTCAATTCCTCTATTGCAAAATTGATCAAGGATAAGAATAATGCATTAATCTCTTTAAAACGCATAGAAGTCAGCAGAATGCTATAAAGTTTAGAAGATTGTGGTCTAGAAAAAGGGGTATTAGAACTGAGAAAAGATGCAATTTTTCATCTTTGATCAATAATGACACTGTTATTTCTAATCCAGTTGACATTGAGGATAAATTTGCTCAAGTTTGGTGTGCAATTGGTTCAGACGATAATTTTGATACTAATACCATAATGAGAAAACGTACTTATATGAATGAATTTGAAGAGTACAGTATTCTGGTGATACTTTTCTTTCCGATGAAATTTCCAGGGATGAAGTTGGGCAGGCACTTAGAAATGTTAAATGAACTACACCATCTGTGGATAGGATCACATATTCGATGATAAAAAATGCTCCCGAACCCCTGCAATTTCGAATTGTTAAACTGTATAATGAAATTTTGCGAAATGGAATATATCCACACGATTGGAAGGTTGCGCTGTTGTCACCTATACCAAAACCAGGGAAAAACCAAAATGGAACAGAAGGTTATCGACCAATATCATTAATTCCTGTATTATCGAAATTATTGGAGAAGATAATGGCTAGAAGGTTTTGGCGGCATACTAGAGGAAAAATTTCTATTCGTTTTTGTGTAATCGTCAAATTAGGGTGAAAATTGATGGACATTTATCACAATCAAAAATCAGATTTGCTACATATATTTAGAAGAAGGAATTGTTCTCCACCAGCTATACAATTTGCAGACATTCAATTACAGTGCAAAGATGAACTGAGAATCCTTGGTATAATGTTTACGAGAAATTTATTGTGGAACTGTCATATTAGATATTTAATTGCCAAACTGGGTAAGGTTAATAACATCCTGAAGTTAATATGCTCTAAGAAGAAGGGCCCCATATTGAAACAGCTATAGACATCTGCAGATCTTTGGCACATGGTTTAGTACAGCATGGTCTGCATGAAACATTCTGACAAAAAATTGATTCTGGTCATAAAGGAAATATTTGTGGAATAGATAAGATAATTTTTTTTATTTAAAAGACTTGGAGAATAGATTTTAGTTTATACTCTCACAGAAAATCTAACACCAGACCGTTTACGGATGGATCCTTTCAAGATGGAAGAACATCGTACTCCGTGGTTCAACGCCAAATGGATTCTAATTGGGTGGTTGTCAAACAGAGCCAATTACCTCCATATTCTGGTATTTTTCAGCTGAATTTGCCGCAATCATTGCAGCAATCGATCATGCTTTAGAAAATAACCAGAAGACTGTGATTTGTACTGACAGCTTAAGTGCAGTAAGAGCTCTATATATTCACAAGAATGGGTCCTATTGTAACATTCTAAACAATCCTAATAAACATCAACCATTGCTTATTCTGTGGGTGCCTTCACATTTGGGTATAATTGGAAATGAACGTGGAGATAAAGCTGCAAAGGAAGCGATTAATATGCCACTGATAACGGAAATGCCATGTTTCAAAGTTTATATTACTAACATTTTTAAACATAAACAATTGAATATATTAGAACGGAAATGGATAATTTGCGGTTGTTTTCTGAGACAGCATAATCCGTGTCTTTCTAGGCCTATTTACCATCATGAGTATTCCAAGCTGCAGTGTATCCTGCTCGCCCGAATTAGAATAGGGAAGTGTTTATTCAACTCCCGCCGTTATTTTGAAAATTGGTTATCAATGTCTCTCACATTCTTGTGGATTGTCCTGTATCCAGATTGTCGGAGCCACTTGAACTTATTTGGGATTGTTCTAAACTACGGCAAATTAATTGAATTTTAAAATCTTTTGCTAAACATAATAAAATGGATATATAATTTTTTTTCTCATTTTTAATTTTAATTGAAATTGTAATTGTAATAATATACTTTTAACTTTTGTATTTCGAATAACTTTCTTTATAACTGTATGAGCTGAAACTTCTATTTATTTGTATTATTTTAATGAATTGTAATATTAATTTTAATATTATTATTTTCCCATTATACATATCTTGATAGAACGCGCAATATCTTGATAGAACGCGCAATATGGTCTTGATACCCTGCGCTTATTTTTATATACATATTTAATATATTTATGTATTAGGTATATTTTTGATAGATAAATAAATAAGTAGTATTAATCGCTCATTTACTACAAGACTGAAATAATCTAAAGTTCGAGTTTTTTGAATTGAGTACTACAAAACATGCGCCACACTAAAGTCGTTCATATAGTTTTATCTGATTTAAAGTATGTATGTATTTTTATTCACCCTTATTATGAAAGTCGTTGTCGACACCAATTTTGAGTCGTCGTAAAAATTTCTGTAGACAGAAAAATGATTTGTGTCGACTCAATCTTGGTTTTAACTCGTACTAAAACAGATTTCTTGACTTATAATAATAAAAAAATTATTGGAAATTAATAAAAAATGGCTATTTTTAGTGCCGAGAAAGACTTACATAATAGGGGGATTGTTTTCAATTTAAGCAGTCAAACCGTTTTATTCAAAGTTGTTATATAGTAACGAGCTTAAGTCCCGATATTTTGGTTCTAAACATCATAAAGTTCTAAAACATTCTCCTGAATATCCAAAGATCAATACTTCCAACCATTACCTGATCAGGGATGTATTTTTATGTAAACACATACAATAAAAGTGAAACAGCTGTTTCCATCTGACTTCTTTATTGTTTTATACCGATAGTGTTCCAGTTGTAATTCAGTTCTGAGTTGGGGAGCAACTCTTGCGTCATCGTTTTTATTTTTTTAAGGACGGTCAGGCTTGTGCTTGTTGCTGGGCTTTCGACAGAATTACTTCTCACCAGCACTAATTTAATGCACTACTTCGTATAACTGTTCTGCGTTGTCTTCATTAAACGCGTGCTTTCGTTTTACCTCAGAGTAAGGTTATGTTTTTAACTGGTAGAGACCATAAAATACTCACGATATAACCTGGTGGAGACCATTTAAACTCAAATATATACTGGTGGAGACTATTAAAACTCAGAAACTTATTTCTGGTGGAGACCAACAAAAAATTTATTTTGTTATACGGATTTTACTTTTTTATTAGACTTTATGTACGTAAAGTGTGATCGTGTGAAGTGTCCTTATTCAGTAGTGCAGTCTGAAAATACCTTTACTGATTAGATGTAGGCTAAAAATTCTACCAAAATTTATGACTTTGTTTCCTAAGTTTTACTAGCTCTTTTTTGATGATGGTCTTGAGTCATTTTCTTTTCGTATTTTTACTGCAGATGAGTTGCTTATAGCTATGGGGCAAGTTAAATCGAATTAAACGTATTATTGCACATCGTAAATATAATCTTTACTGTTTCTTTTTTCCTAAACTATGGAAATTTGCAAAAATTATACCTATTTCTAAGGGAGATTGTTGTTATATTGATAACTTGAGGCCATTAAGCATATTACCATCTTTGTCTAAAATAGTTGAAAATTTAATTAAAAGTCAAATTTTAAATTTTGATAGTAACTCTATTATTGTCTCATTGGACTTAAGTATGGCATTTGATCGTATTGATCATTATCGGTTATTATGTAAATTGAGAGATGAGTATAACTCGTGAACTGCTTGTAAATTTATTTTTACATATTTATCTGATCGTTCTCAATATACTTTGGTTAAAAACGCTGTTTCTAGCATTGGTGCGGTAACTTCAGGGTTGCCCCAAAACTCTGCCTTGGGCCCGCTTTTTATAATGTATTTCAATGAGTGTGTTGAGATTATGTGTAATGAGTTTTGCAAGCCGTTTGTATTTGCTGATGTTATTCAGCTCCTTTTTTCTAATATGCATTCATTTTTTTTTTTTTTGAAGCATCTATAAATTACAATTTGCAGGTGATTTCAAATTGGATGCATACTAATCGGCTTTTGATAATTACTACTAAAACTAAAGCTATTCAGTTTGTTTTGCCTCATCATGTTATTCAACATCCTGTTATTTATACATATTTCGAATGCATCTATTTAATATGTTGACCATCTGAAATGCTTTGGTACTTATTTAGTTGGATCAAAATTTATCATTTGAACGGCATGTTAGTCATGTTTCTTGTAAAGTTTTTTTAATATTAAGAAGGTTGTATTCTCTTAGTTCTTATATTCCTAGACGTATAAGAAGCGGTATTGCTTATGCACTTCTACATTCATCACGTAGTATGCAAATTGGCATACCTCTTATACGTTATTATATTTTCTCATATTCATATTTAATTAGGGTTGCTAGAATCTGGAATAGCATGTCTTTAGATCTAAGAAGTTTTTCGTGCACTATTCAGGTTTTTAAGAATAAACTATTCATGTTTTTAGAATAAACCACTAGAGATTTTTGCTACAATGTAATTACTTTGTAATACTTAATTTAGCCAGAAGGCTTTTGTATTATTAGTTGAATAAATAAATAAAAATATTAAAAAATCTGCGAAAGTAGAAAATTAATAATTATATACTTTTCCCAAAATTTGTAAGTACAGTTTTACGCAACTATGTAGGTTTGGAAACAGTGCTGAACAATAGTTTGGTCCATTTAGAAAATTTTCGAATTTATATGCCCGTTATAATACACTTTTTTAATTATCTTTTCCGCGGTAAACTCTCAAAAACGGAATTTTTGAGCCAATTTCGAAAAGATTGCAAAAAATATTTTTTACAAATATTGTTATTATTTTTCTCATATTTAGTACATTAATTGTATCATATATGTATTACAAGGTCAATTTATCCCTCCTATGACTACTTTCATGTACCTAATTAATCAATCAGCTTCAGATCTGTATAAGATTGTTTTCTTATAATATAACAGTGTTCTAGCTAAACTAAAAAGTTCAAATATCTTATTCAGCAATTCATATATTTCGCAAAATGTCCTCTTCCAACTAAATATAAGTATATTTAATAGATTTCTGTACATTTCTTATAATATAACAGTGTCCATAGCTAAACTAAAAAGTGAGAAGAGCGTAACGTTACCCAGCAGTTCGGTGGGACAGTCCCAAACTAACCACTTGACATACCACTTATGGTGGCCATTTCAACATTGGCTTGTCCTCTTGACAGTCTACAATGAGACTGCCAAGAGTTAGTAAAAAGTAGTCAATGGATGGTAATCTCCAAATTGGTTCTTGGGAATCAGTCACATTACTAGCTCTCTTACTAATTATTTTAATTAACCGATCTATCCAATTTTTGTAAAAATTCATTATGGCACAAATTATACACCAAAATAAAGTGCTATCATAATGCTTTAAAATGACATAAACAATGTTAACAATTTTCAAAACAAACTTTGACAACTAATTTTATTTTTCTATAGAAACTATAGTTAAAAAAAATAGTCAGCTGTCAGCTACTTTATTAATTTACTTTGGTACAATCATTATGATTTAAAATGATTCATAAATGTCATATATAAGGAGTGAGATCGAAAAATTCTTAACACACGTTCTTCATTACATTTTTCAACCAAAGTATTATTTGATTTTTTTTTTTTGATCAAGTTACCTTTGAAAAACATGTCAGTTATTGTGTGTAATGTCAATTATATTAATTTTTTTGTTAATCTGATTAAAATGAGTGACCAGAAAAAAGTGCGTACTGAAATTATTAAATATTTTCAACTAAACCCAACTTGGTCTTACAAAAAGTTGGCCAAGCATACAAAGGTCTGCCGTCAAACTGTTTCCAATGTTATTAAACAGTACCGGGAGAACTTGTCAGTTGATAGAAAACCTGGTTCATGTAGAAGGAATGGTCCACATGTTTCTAAAGCCAAAAAATAGAACGCATTTTCAAAAGAGCTCCCAACACATACGGTAGGAAAGCAGCTCGGTTAGCTCAGTGCTCGGACTATTTGGTACGAAAAGTTAAAGCTAATGCAGGTTTAAAAACATACAAGGCTCAAAAGTTCCTGACAGGAACGCTGCTAAAAATTTAGAGGCCAAAAACAGAGCACGGAAATTGAAGTCAAGTTTTATAAAAAAATATTCTTGCTGCATAATGGATGACGAAACGTATTTCTGGCAGATTTTTCGCAACTTCCAGGTCAAAAGTTTTATGTTGCTGATGCTCGAGGGAATGTTGAAGAAAAGTTTAGGACCCAAAAGCAGACAAAATTTCCCAGAAAGTTCTTGGTATGGCAAGCAATATGCAGTTGCGGCAAAAGAAGCCAATCATTTGTTACAACGGGCTCTATAAATACCGAAATTTACATCAAGGAATGTTTACAAAAAAGGCTGCTTCCATTCATAAGACTTCATAATGTGTCCACTTATTTTTGGCCTAACTTGGCATCCTGTCACTATGGTAAACAAGCCCTTGAGTGGTACAAGAACAATAATGTGGTATTTGTACCAAGAGAGGCAAATCCTCCAAACTGCCCGGAGCTAAGGCCAGTGGAGAGATATTGGGCTCTTGTTAAAAGAGAATTGAAGAGTACAAAAAAGGTGTCCAAAAGTGTGGTAGATTTTAAACGGAGATGGACTACATGTTCGAGCAAAGTGACAGAAAGCACTATAAAAACGTTAATGGAAGGGTTTCCGAAAAGGGTTCAAAATTTCATCACTAGTGATTAAAACTATAACAATATTTTTTTTTTTTTTTTTGTAAATTGTAATAATAATTTGAATCAAATAAAAAAAAATAAAGCTGTAAGTTTAGTGGTTTCTTTTTTATAAACATATATGTATGTTAAGAATTTTTCGATCTCACTCCTTATACATATAGGGTTACACATTAGTTCAAATGACTGTCTTTTACGCATGCATTTACTCTGTCGAACTGTTTGGTATTGTTTGTAAAAAAATGTCACATTCATTTCTTAAATAACTTAAGAAATAACGAAAAGTAAAATCGTTTGTAGTTGTTAGGAGAAATGTATACGTAGGCAATAATGTTCTGTTACAAAATTAAAAGTTAATTTTGTAAACATTTGTAAAAAAATGTTCGCGTGATAACTAAAATCTTTTAGAAAAACCACGCTGTTAAACTGTATTCTACTTATTCATAGTTTAGGATAGTTTAGAATAAATACCTTTGTATTTCGTCAGATCCCTCATCCTGAATAGTATTTGAAGTTTTAATAGATGTTACATCTGATGTAAATTGCTCATTTGCGTTTGAACCTGTCAACTCATTGACACAAGGATCTATGTAAAATGTATCGGGGGGGATATTGTGATCCTGATGTGTTTGGTTTAGTTGTTGTCCAGTTGTAAAACAATACGGTAAGTTGGCTCCTCCATCTGAAGCTCGCCGATTAAACGATCCAGCTTAAAAAAATATGTTAAATTATTCAGGTACCAAATGTAAAAATAGTACTTACTTGCACCCATAACTAGTGGTGGTTTTAGCAAGTGTTGGTCTTTGATGGTTAAGTAATGTAGGGGTTGATTTTGTAACATGGGTAAATTTATAGGAGGATGGTTCCCAGCATGTTGCTGATTATTTCGAGGTTCATTTTTGAAATCTAACGGTACAACGTTAGGGTCTTGGAGTGCTTGTTCATGAGCAACATCTCCGGGTCCAACAGTATGACGTCTGGTGTTTCCACTCACATGAGAAACTGATGTTACGTTTGTGCATAATTGGTTTTGATTGAAATTCTTTAAAAATAAAGTTCAAAGCGAGATTTATTAAATTTGAAATTGTTAATAATTATATTGTTAAATCTCATAATAATAATATTAATAATAATAATAATAATAATAATAATAATACTATAAATATTATTAAACAATAGAAATTATAATCGAACTTATTCCTATTTTTTAATTAAGAATTATTTTCCAACTTACCTCGCTTTGTCTCTGTATACAATCAAGGTCAATATCACCATACTTTTCTAAATTCACAGAAATATCTGACCACATATATTCCATGCCCGTTTGATTAACACCAGTATTGTTTATAGGGCTTAATCGATCTATTGTATCTTGATGTATGATTTCCGAACGATCTACCACGCCAGTGGTTATGCTGGTACGAGATCTAAAAATAATCATTTATAAAATAAAAAGTGTTTTTCTAGTTAACGTAGCAGTAGTTTGAGTACAAATTTACGGTTACTTTTACTTCGATTTATTAACAACTAAATTCAAATATAAATAAAAAACCAAAATGAAATGAAAAACTACTCCTTTACAGTGTAACCCAGGTCTCAAAAAATATTGGTCCAAAAACAAGCAAGATTGGGAAAAAATATCACGAATAATATCCTCCTTTAATAAAAATTTTTTTCCCAAAGAACATAACATAAAGAACAAACCATGATGTAATAAGTATGGTGAAAGCGTTTAGGCAACAACCGCAACAAATACAATACTTGATGTTTGTTTAGAGTATGGGTTTTGTCAAAATGAAATTTCTAAAATTGAAAAATAAATATTGGAAAGAAAATTTGTTGTGTATTTCACAATATTACATATAAAACCGATTGTTGCATTTAAATTGTATTCGCTGCAGGACAACGACTTATTGGTGCTTCATCTGATATTCTTCATTTGTAACCCTTTTATCAGCATTTTCATTCATAATTTTTGATTTGAATTTTTTTTAGTTTGAAAACACAAATTTAATTTTTATGTTAGAATAAAAATAAATAAATTATTTATAAACAAATAAAAATCAGCTGCCTTGATGATTTCACCTTACTTAGTGCATTCTGGAACCACCCTTTTATAAAAAAAATGAAAATTAGTTGAAAAAATAAAAAACAACAAAATGAAAAACTCCTTTACTGTGTAACCAGGTCTTAAAAATGTCTGCCCAAAAACAAGCAAGATTGGGCAATTATTAGAAATATAATAAATAATCCTCATCGCCGTTTGGAAAAAAATATAACTAATCTATGCATTATTTTTATAATTTGGAAACATGAAGGTAACTATTTTTTTATAATTAACGAAATTCTGAAATTCATGTTTCTAGGTTTATTATTATAGAAAATCCAAAAAATACCTTTTGAAAAAAGATTAGGTTCTCATCTAATTCGAATCTACATACTAAATTTCATCTTCCTAAGTTCAAAAAACTCAAAAAGTATATTTTGTAGAACGAAAAAGTACCAATAAATCCCCTTTTATGTGTTCTCGTCTAATCCGGGCTCTACAAACCAAATTTCATAGGTTCAATATTATAGAATATTCAAAAAGTACTTACTTTCATAAATCTAAGTTCAATATAATAGAAAAAACTTTTGTTTTTTACCAAAAAGTTCCCTTTTATGGCTTTTAACTTAAACCAAGGCTCCACATCAGGGATGGCAAAATTGGTAAATTGTACTTTTTTTGGTATAATTCTATTCATTTTGTACAAGTTTAAAATCAGAGTAGGCATTTTTTGCACTTGTGAATACAATTTTATTTATTTCTCTCGTTTTACAACTCAGTTTCGCGAAATCTATTTTTTTAAACTCTTCATTTTTTATGTTCACTTCATGAGCGATATTTATATATGTATATTGTTTTTTAATTTCTCTCACAAGAGATATCAAAATGAATAGAATTTGAATAAAACTCACACACAGAAAATGTGTGCACGAAAACCGGTTTAATAACAGTGGTAAAAAATAGATTTAGTAAGAAGGATATTCGTACATATGTATGTGAAAGATGAATGTGTGTGCGGAGAAAAAGGGTTTATGGCGACAAACAAACGTTTTAAAAAATAAAAATGTTTATTTGCAAAACAAAAACTTGCATATATGATGCAATTATGATGTTATATTAGAAAAAATACTAATATTAAAAATTTGTTAATGCAATTTTATTTACATACAATATTATTATTTTTACAAAATACAAAAATTAAAAAAAAATTCAAAATATTATTGACCTATAAATTTTTATGAAAAAAAAGAAAATGCATCAATGTTTTTAATGCAAAAACCTAATTAACACATCGTATGTCCTATTTCTTACTTCAATTATAATAACAATTGATATCTCTATTTGCACACGTGCACAAATATCGTAAAAAGCCATAAAATCATAATGAAATTTCTGGAAATTTACCACATTTTAAAAATTTACGAACATCTAAAGGCAAACATAACTATGTTTACACACTCACACATAAAAAAGTTAATTTTCATTTTCTAAAGATTTACAATATTATAAAACTCATGAAATACTCTTTTGTACTCGTTTCATGAGAGAAATCTATTATCCGCTCTTTAAATTTAAATATCACTCTTGAGATTTATTTTTAAAAGTCACGAGAAAAAAAGATAAATTCACAAGAAAGTAAACAATTTATTTCGCTCGAATTAATATCACTCGAGAAAGAAATCAATTTGAACGCTCTTCCTACTCTGTTTTTTGTGTAGTTTGGCGTTTGTTGTTGTTGTCGTTGTTTTAAGTTTCAGTTTTGTTAAAGTAACAGTAAAACTGAAATGTAATATAAAAATTAATAATGAACTGAGTTTTAATTATAAGGAATTAGCTATACCCAGTGAGCTTCGCTACTCTAAAAACAATTAAAATAAAATAGAATTTTAGGATTTTTAAAGATTCTAGTTGTAATGGTTTCCATGTATGGTTTTTTGTGTATGTAATTCATATGGGAGATGCCTTACCAACTTGTATAACGTCAATTTGGATTTTAATGTAACCAATGAAAAATTTTAATTATCTAATAGTTTCAAAAATATGTCAAAGTTCTACGACGCACAGTCGTATAGGACAAAAAAAGGAGGGAAATAATTCGGTAACTTCTAAACGGTTAATCCGATTTTAATGAAATTTGGTATGCGCAAAGAGGAGGTGTTGTCGAGTTTTGAATTTGGACCTAATAGGCCAACCAGGGGCTCGGCGGGGGGTCCTCAAATAAGGATACCTCGGCTATGTTAAATTTTTAAAACGATCCTATTTCTTCATTTGAGTTCCGATTTAAAAAAAATCGTATATAGAATCTCCTCATCGAGCACTATATATAGCAGTAAATTATCTCTTATAGTTTAGGAGATATTCGCATTTAAAAATTAAAATTTTTACCGTCCTTACTTTAGATTTTTGATAATAGCGGGTTCAAATATTCCCGATTTTCGCCATTTTTTCTTTTATTCGCTTAACAACAAGTTTATATATCAAGCAGTGAAAGAAAAATGTAAAAACCTTATAGGCATTTTAATTTAAACAATTAAATTTACCTAAGGGTAAAATTTCATTAAAAAATATTCATAAATAAAATTTTTATTGCAATTTGAAAAATTTGTATCTTCGCAAAAACGGAATAACAAACATTTTTTATCTTTTTTTTAAAAAAAGTATTCCGCGATTTTTTTTATTTTCAAAAATTATATACAGTTTTGAAAAAATTGATATAAACATGCCTACATAATGTTTTTTTAAGTGACAAATTAATTAGGGAAAACTCAACATCTTTAAGAAAATTTACCTACTACTATTATTTTCATCAATATGTGTAACAAATTTAAGAATTAACCTTTAAAAAAAGATAAAAAATGTTTGTTATTCAGTTTTTGCGAAGATACAAATTTTTCAAATTGCAATAAAAATTTTATTTGTGAATATTTTTTAATGAAATTTTACAGTTAGGTATTTTTTTTTCATTCAAAATCCAAAATTAAATAAAAATTTCGAATTTTCTTATTAGAAATCCCGATTTTAGAATTTTTGCCCAAAATTGAATTTTCCATAAAAAATAGGCTTTTTTTGGATGGACCTGGTCCCCTCGGTATGAAAAATTTTTAGGTTTTGTTTCATTTATCGTATTTTATGTAAAGTCAGCTTTCAAAAAAGTATAAATTCTAAATACATCTTCTTAGAAACTTTTTAGATAACTTCAAAAGAAAATGATACTTTTTTCCCAAAAAATGGCAAAAAATCGCCTTTTTTAATTTTTTAAATTAAAATGCCTATAACTTTGGACTCAGTCAAGATTTTTACATTATTCTTTCACTGCATGATATATAAACTTGTTGCTAAGCGAATAAAAGAAAAAATGGCGAAAGTCGGGAATATTTGGACCCGCTATTATATTATTATCAAAAAACTAAAGTAAGGACGGTAAAATTTTAAAAATTTTAATTTTCAAATGCGAATATCTCCTAGACTATAAGAGATAATTTACTGCAATATTTTTTAAAGTGCTCGATGAGGAGATTCTATATACGATTTTTTTTTTTTTTTTAATAGGAACTCAAATGAAGAAATAGGATCGTTTTAAAAATTTTAATAATATTGAATTTAGAAACATGATATTAAGCATGTTGAAGTAAGTGAAGGGTATTTAAAATTCGGCACAGCCGAATGTAGAATCCATATCCTATCAAAACTGTTCAAAAAAAAAATAAGAATACGGTTGTTTTCTAATCTAAGTTAGATTATTTTTCATAGCAAATATTAAAAAGATAATATTATTCCCTTATTTTTCAATGATTTTAAAAACGTTATTTTATTAAGAGCCAATCTTTAAGTGAAGGATTAGGGATTAAATTCAAATTAATCCTCCAAAGTTGTTTTTGAGTATTCAATTAATTAATTTTATTTGCTAGTTTAAGCGCCCAATGGTGGTAATTTAAACTTGAGCAAGAAATGCAAAAGTGTTAACAGCTGATGCAAAAAAAAAATTGTACAATTTTTATAAAAATAAACATTAAATTGTTTGACTAAATTGTTGTAGGCAAACTAATTTGATAAAATGGCGGAGTAGCCATATGAAAACGTTATTGACTCCAAAATGATAGAAGCGCGTTTCATAGGAAGAAGGTAATGACATAGAAGTTGACTAACTGATTGCTAAACAAAATATGAATAGACGTTGCATGTTAAGTCTTTAAAGAGTTTCTTAATAAACTACTGCATATTTGGTTGTAATCGGCTACGACATGCATCATCAAGCCCCTTAAAGCCGGAAAGACATTAAGTTCTAGAAGCTCATACATCCAAAGTTAAAATAAAAGCTTGACAGAAATAACTGATGTTGTATTGCTACACATGAATAAATGATATTTTCGATGAAGTTCCTGTCCATATAGTACCATATAGGCGAAACTGATTGTCAAAGACCTAAGTCCACGGTCAAAGACAAAGCACAAAAATAGGGTATTAAATAAAACTAATATTAATGTATGTATGTATGTTTGTATTTCTTACCTAGCTCTACTAGCATGTTGATTGATTTTTTGGTGTTCTATACGTTTTTGCTGTAACTTGTCGTAGAGTAGATAATAAATTGCGTAAATATTATCGAAACGATGTTCGTGTACGGATTGGGCAATTTTGTCTGCAGTTAAACCAGATAACTGTAACATATGAGACATAACAACGGAATCTAAATTAGGTACTGATGTGGAGTTGGTTGTTGTTTGATTAGAAATAGTTGATAGTTCTTCAGTACAATTGATAGTAGTACTACTTTGAGACAAAGTATTTGAATTCGAATTATATGGCTGCCTCACTTGATGACATTCTCTTTCAACTTCAGCAATCCATTCACTTAACCATCTATGTTTAATTATTTGTTTTAAGGTAAAACGTCGATCAGGTTCAACAACTAACATATTGCGAATAAGATGCTCGCAATCTATGAAGAGGAAAACAGTTAACACGTTAATATTTTAAGTTTTTATTAAATATTTACTTTAATTTAGCATAAATACCTTGAGACATAAAATAGGGAATCCGAAATTTTCCAGTTACGACTCGACTTTTAAGTTCCAATAAAGTTTTACCATCGAATGGCAATGCACCACATACCAAAGCATATAGAACAACACCCAAACTCCATATGTCAGCTCTGGGGCCATCATATTCTAAACCTTGAAATACTTCAGGTGCTGCATAAGGTGGCGATCCGCACCATGTTCTTAAAAAATTTCCTTCTTCATATCGATTGCTAAAACCAAAATCTGCTAATTTTATGTTCATATCCTTATCCAAAAGTACATTTTCGGCTTTTAAATCTCGATGCACCACGCCCTTTGAATGGCAATAATCTACAGCAAATACCAATTGTGTGAAGACTCTTGCGGCTTCTGGTTCTTTCATTCGGCCGTTTTCTACCAAATGATCAAATATTTCGCCATTAGGAGCATATTCAGTAACTAAGTAGATCATTGTTTCAGATTGCATCACTTCATATAATCGTGTTATATGTCTATGTCGAAGTTTTTTTAAGATTGAAATTTCACGGTACGTCTTGGCAAGATATTCCTCATTAAGACATGTTTTATCGATTATTTTTATAGCTACCTGTTTAGTAAACACAAAGAGAGTTCATTAGTAAAATTTCCAATGTTAGGAATATGTTCAAAAAATAATTATTGTTTTATAAAACAAATGAAATATATGCTCGCCGGTTAAAGAACGGTAACAGAGTGGCACCACTTTAGTGGGAAGGAAAGTATACCTTACATGACCCTAGCTTTCATACAAAGACTCCTAAATGAGTTTAATGTCCACTATTCGCTTAAAATTCGGGATAAAGTTGATCCATTCACCAAATTTTTTGAGAATCTGTTTTAGTGGCCTAGGTAAATTTGTTCGGATTGGACGTATTATATGTACATCCTCCTATTAATCTATCTTAACCTAATAATAAAATTCCGTATAATATGCAATTTTTTAAGTTTTTTAAGACTACTTCTTAAATTTTGAAATTTAGCTTAAAAAGGAAAAAGTGTTAAATTTTAACCAATTATGTGACAATTAATCGAAATCTTTCACGAATTTTCATTATTAATTATCTAGTTTAACTGAGTTTTATTAGTCAATTAAACAAAAACAATAAAATAACTCTATATATACGATTTTGTTCAGGATATAAAATATATACAAGAAACAAAAATACAATTTGCTGAAGTATTCTATCATTGGGAATGTAACTTAAGAAAGAAATGGCGAAAAAGGGTTATATTATAAATAAAACATTTTCAAAAATATCTAAAAATTTGGTAAAAATGAAAATAACTGATAAAAAAGTGCATTAAAGAAGTCCTAAATCAAAAAATATATTAAAAACAACTTGTAAAAAGAGGGTTAAGGAAGTCCCAAATTGTATATTAGTGGATTTGTTTTCCGAATAGATTAAGGTTTGCAAAAAGGGTTAAGCAAATCTATAGTAATTTTCACATGCAAAATTAAAACCGGTTTGTCTCAAAATTTTGACATAAAGGTTAAATAATAATAAATTTTAATTAATTATCGGCAATAGTGCAAATGCAAAAATATTTCATTCCATTTCTTTCATCAATAATATAGCTTTGTTTTTGTATTTGTATCAATAATAATAGATGCTACGGATGTGTTATGTTTCAAAAATAATATGTATTTTATGTAAAATTCCAAATATTTTTCAAATAAAATATTCTAAATTGATATTCGAATAATTGAATTGGGCTGAAGTTGTAGCAGTATCATTTGTTTTGTAATCTTAAGTTTTTAAAACTATTGCCACTTATAAAAAATAAATCTCAAATATAGCAGTAGTAATAAATCAGTAGAATTAGTTCTAAATAAAACATAGTAGCTAAAAAATATAAATAATTTTATTGCTACTTTTGAAATGTTGCAATGGAAATATTTGCTACTAGTCGATCGTTCTATTGCTACCAAATAATTAATGTAGCAATAGAATAAAAATTTACGTAGCAACAGAAAAAATAAAAAACTTCGACAACAAAAATAAACTAACAAATACACATATCCCAACGGGAAAAATGTTCAGTAAAGGTGCCTTACTAAAGGCATTTTTATATAGACACATGTACATGTAAAAATTGTATAAATTTTCATACGAAATTTGATACATAATCCTTGAATCCTTTTAGGAAATAGAGTCCTCCTAGAATATCTCTTGTAAAAAGGCAATGGGAAATTAATATCGCATCTTAATGATTTGTAAATATCTTTTCAAAAGGCCCACAAATCGAAGTCCTAGAATTTTATCCCGCAGCTTATGCTTTTTTCTGAATGACTTAATTTTTTTTCTTATTTAAATAAGAAATTTATTTGTTATGCTATGAACCTAGAAACAAAGAATGTAAAGAAATTTGGGCTTGTCAGTTGGTACCTAAAGGATTTGTCATTCGGTACCTAACTCTATGAATGTATTGGTAGAATTTTTGTATAAGTATTGTAGCTCCAACCACTTTCACCACTGATTCCAAACCTACATAGTTGCATAAAAACGTACTTAAAAATTTTAGAAAAAATATAAAACGTTTATAATTATTCTTTTAGAGATTTTTTAATCTTTTTATTGCACATTTGATCTGTAAACATTTTATAAATACATTTTTAAATTTGTTTATTCTCATGTTTGCAAAACATTATGATTATTTTATATTTATGACCCATTTATAATACCAAAATTTACAACTTGGTTTTTTCTAGTTTTATTAAAATTCCTCAAATATTAATCGTCCAAAAATTAAAAAAATATATTTCTCGTTTACAAAAAATTAAACAATTTCGGGCTCTTTAACGGTGTAAAAATGTGCAAAAAATAAAAAATGTGTAAATTAAATAAAATTATCCACATTTTCGCGAAAAAGTTTTGACGTATTGTGATAGAGTCGGACTTTCACCAGTGTGTTAAATTCTCAAAAAACTCGTCCGTGTGGAGAGGATATGTTATTGTTGTATAACAATGTCATAGTCCAATTTCTTATTATTTTTTGCCTAGAAACATGAAATTCACTGCCTGTTCCTCTAAATACGAACGAATATTCTACAGTGTAAAATAACTAGTAGGTAACCAAAGGGTTAAGTTGACATGTAAGTATATCAAATGGATTAAAAATACCAAATATTTGTACACCAAAGGTAACTATGCACTGATAGATACATATTTGTTAAAATTAAGGACATAGAGTCGGACTTTCACCAGTGTGTTAAATTCTCAAAAAACTCGTCCGTGTGGAGAGGATATGTTATTGATGTATAACAATGTCATAGTCCAATTTCTTATTATTTTTTGCCTAGAAACATGAAATTCACTGCCTTCTCCTCTAAATGCGAACGAATATTCTACAGTGTAAAATAACTAGTAGGTAACCAAAGGGTTAAGTT
The DNA here is from genome assembly GCF_022045245.1 of Lucilia cuprina. Classification (NCBI taxonomy): domain Eukaryota; kingdom Metazoa; phylum Arthropoda; class Insecta; order Diptera; family Calliphoridae; genus Lucilia; species Lucilia cuprina. The sequence continues at coordinate 64,393,851 of NC_060954.1, forward strand.
GACATGTAAGTATATCAAATGGATTAAAATTACCAAATATTTGTACACCAAAGGTAACTATGCACTGATAGATACATATTTGTTAAAATTAAGGACATATGTAAATAGTAATTTTCTAATTTGTTTTATCAATATTATTATTGTTTTAATATGTATTTTATTTTTTCTAAAATTTTTCATTTTACAAAAGTATTTTTTTTTTTGGATTATTAAAAGAATGGCAAGGTACGTAACCAAAAAGCACAAAAGTAATATTTACCAAAAGCAATTATTCATTCCTTATGTTTTTGACTGAAAAGTTAGCAATACTAACAAAGTTAACTGATATTAAATCTATAATTGAAAATCACAATCATCGGTAAAAATCCGCCCTAATTTGTTCTGAGTTTAATCTAACAGCAAGTTAAGCTTAATTTAACTGAGTAGTATGAAATCCGCCCTTAATTACAATAAACGCACTAGATTTTCAAATAATACTAAAAGCTCAATGCACCTGTTCAGTCGAAGTAACGGATTTTAAAAACAAATTTTTTTTTTAATAATTTGAAGTGTTTTTTATCTATAATAAAAAAATATGAACAAATTACATTTTGGTCAGAAAAGTCTAATTTTAAACCAATGTGCACTGTAAGTGTGTGTTTTGGGTCGCAGAATCTAATGGCGTTTTCCGTTTTGAAAAGTTGGGTCAAAGTATAGAGATATTGCACTTTGAACTATAACTATAAATAAAGTCAAATTAAACTCTTAAAAAGAAACTGTAAACCCAAAAACCAAATACACCGTGCACATCATAACCTAAAACGCAAACGGCCCTATATATAACATTTTTCAAATTTTACAGGAGAAGCAATAAACTATTAAAATTTAAAAGTATGTTTCTATCAACGCAATTTATTTATAGTAGTGTTTAATTGTGAACGCTATCAGTTGTTATGATACTTAACAATGGCGTATATGTATATAAGATATATTGGAAAACATTTGACTTTATACCTTTAATATTTAAATGTTATTGTATATAGGGCCTTTTGGTTTTCTCAATAAAATCGCAAATTTTGGTCAGAGAAGTCCAATTTTACACTTAGACATTTGTTTTAATGTAATAAATTAAAATCAACAATAAAATTGATTTATAATTTTTAGTTTGCGTTTCAGGTGACGACATGAAAAAATATATGTGAACAGGAAACTGTGGCACAAAGTATACAGAGATGCAGAGATGTCACTTTTGACATTTGAAAAAGTCTAAAATCAGCTTTTGTTTGATTTTGAAATTGTTTGGTGAGAAGTGGTATATAAAATACAGCTAAAAAAAATCATTGAAATCGTTTTGTTCGAAAGAGAAGGAAATAACTTATTGCTCGTGACGTCTCTGTATACCCTGTGCCATTAGTATTAACTTTGTATACTAAGTTTTTCGTAATCAGTTTTTACGACCCTGTAAAAGAACCGTATGACTGATAAGACAAAGCCAAGTTTTCATTTATTTCAGTTTTTTTTTTTTCTTATGAAAACATTTCAAAATTTAATGCCCTTTTGCATTATAGGTGGCGATATGTACGAACGTATATATGTCCAAATTCTATATATGGTGTATAAATCCCATCGTTTACAACTAATCGATTTAACAGTAACCTAGAATATGCTAAATATTTTTGTCTGCGTATTTGTATTAGCTGTACAAATAGTTTACTTGTACAATTGTATTAGTTGTACAATTGTTTCAGAGTTTGTTGTTTTGAAGAAAACACCTTAACTATAGCAACTAACATTCGAATTTATACTGATTATGTACGTATGTATATTTACAACATAAACAGTCAGACTTTTTAATCGTTAATATCATAAGGACATTTATGTGCTGCGCCCTAAATAGCATAAAACAAAGTCGTGAATATTTCAGTAAAACTAATTAGTTTAAGTATCAGTTGCGCTCAAAGATTAAAACATATATTGTTGAATAATGAACAATTATTGCATTAGAGATGGAAATTCGACTTTGCATTTTAAGGAAAGAGGAAGTTCTTCGACACTTAGACAAATAAAATCATCCACAACACTTCTATGTGAACTAACTCGGCTTAAAACCCAGCAAAAATATCTTGAATGTAGCGAAGTAAAAGTAAATATCACAAACAATATAGCGAGTTCATCAACAACACTATCAAATCAATGCGATTCGGCAACCCATGTCGCTAATGAAATCCAGCAATTGCAAATACAATTGGAGGGAGAATTAAATGCATATCTTCAACAATCTCGTACAACTGCTAATGACATATATTTAAAAATAAAGGAAATTAATGAAAATATGCAATCAGAACGCTTAGCCGAATTTTCTGTATCGGATTTGAGGAACCAAATTTCTTGTGTAAATTCAGATATCGAATCTTTAAAATTAAAAAATTTTAATGAATTGTCACTTTTACAAAAAAAGTTGTGAATAATAATTGTCAGATTAAAATAAAATCAGGATGCACTAAGTAAGGTGAAATCATCAAGGCAGCTGATTTTTATTTGTTTATTGTAAAAGTGCTTGGGTTTTGTCAAAAATAATTTATTTATTTTTATTCTAACATGAAAATTAAATTTGTGGTTTCAAATGAAGAATATCAGATGAAGCACCAATAAGACGTTGTCCTGCTGCGAATACAATTTAAATGCAACAACCGGTTTTATATGTAATATTGTGAAATACACAACAAATTTTCTTTCCAATATTTATTATTTTTCAATTTTAGAAATTTCATTTTGACAAAACCCATACTCTAAACAAACATAAAATATTGTGTTTGTTGCGGTTGTTGCCTAAACGCTCTCACCTTACTTATTACATCATGAATAAAATATGTATATACCTACCGTGTTGGCAAAATGATCGTAGACAACATTGTCGTTGACTATTATTGAAAGACATTTTTGAATTTGTCTCCAATTGCTAATGTTGCCTAACGGAAATATATAAGAATTCGTCGTTTACGACATTATTACCCAGCAAAAAAAGAACTTCCAAAGAAGCGAAAAAGAAGTAGAATTCACTTAATGGAAGTATTGAAAAGACATGAAGAAGTGATGATTTTAACACAGGCTTGTCATAAGAGCGATGTTCTTTTTATTTGATTTCAAATTCACTACATTTGAAGTTATTCTCAGGAAGTAATTTCTATGTTATTTTTTGGATGTTATTAGGAAGTGAAATTGTAGTATTATAGAATACATCTAATTAAAATGATTAAAATAATATTAACATAAATAAATTTCACGCATTTATCAATCAACTCCAAAATGAAATTGGTTTAATTCAAAAATTTCCTCATAGTAGATCCTGAGTAAGTTTTAAAAATGTATTTTTATTTTTATCTAAAATAATTTAAATATTTTAAATCAACTGATACAATTCTTATCACTACTTACCGAAATTGTAAAAAAATATTGTGAATCAATTTAATTAGAGTTTTGTTAATTTTACTTCAATTATACTCAAATAATAGTAATAAATCGGAGACGACAAGATGCAAGAAAATGACGCTTGTCTTATCGTCAAAAGAGTCGAATATAAGACAACATTCTAAACGTTGTCGAAAATCTTGTCATCATGTATTTTTGATAGAGGACAATATTGAATACTATATCACTCAAAATGTCGCCAATAACAGAATTTTATAAGGACATTGTCTTTGGTTTTGTCTGCATTTACTATTTTTGGCGACAACGTTTAAGAATCAATCGTTCATATAGTTGTCTTTTCAAAACAATAAATAACTAATATTTTCATTCACTGCCATATAAAATTTCATTAATAACACACAAAGAATAACGTCTAAAAAATACATTTTTTATTTAGTACCTTTTGAACAACTGTGTTTATTATTGTAATTCTACTAATACATTCTCACCAGTTAGGTCTTTGACAGGGGACTTAGGTCCTTGACAATTAGTTTCGCCTATATACTACTATATGATAAAAACTGTGAAAGTATACATTTAAATATTTTATATTTTTCCCAAAATTTTTAAATACATTTACAAAACTATTTTTTAAATGAACTTACACATTTACACAAGTAAATTATAAAAAAATCGTAGAATAGACAATTTTTGTTTTCTAAAATCATATAAATTTTTTTTCAGTATACTAAAATATTTTGTACTTTTTCGTATATATTACAAAAGATTTTCGTAATGCGAAATCACGAAGCATTTCTTACAATATACAACATTTTTCGTATATATTTGTCGAGGATTATTTTCGGTGAGGGAACAAAATGGAGTTATTTATATTGCAAATAAATTAAAATATGACTTAAACTTACCTTAGTTTTGGTTATAATATTTGATGCTAATTTAACAACTGCAAAATTGCCTTTTCCAATAGTTTTCTCTAAATCGTAGCATCCCACTCGTAGAAGTTTATCTACTGAAACTTTGCTAGTAGACGGAACTTTATAGTTTTGCTTTAACGTAGATGATGCCATTTTTATAATAGATGAATTGAAGCAGTAACATTAAGTGCAGTCAGCTAGTATTCGTTGTAGATTAGATGGAATGTTATGGACGTGTATTGGATTTTTTTGCTTATTAAAATACTCTGGTCACTTAGAGGTGTCAACACTAAAAGAAATGCAAAAATTAAAAGTAACTATTATTTATTAAAATAATTCTTTTTCGACTCCGCTATCTATATGGATGCAGAATATATACTCTATAGGGTCGGAATATTATATTATAGAAATTACAAACGAAATGACAAACTTATATGTATATACCCTTCTCACGAAGGTGAAGTATATAAAAAGTACCAATAAGTCCCCTTCTATAGGTTCTAATTTAATACAGGATCTACATACATATGTACTTAAATTCCAATAACAACTCTTGCTCTGCTTTGTATAACAATAAGATTGCAGCTAGAATCTGTCATTCAAGATATATTTAATCGTACTTTTCGTGGTTTTTCATTTGGATATTTTTAGTTTTTGCATTTGCAACTTTTGAGTTTTTAATTTCTATTTTTTGCGTATGTGGGTGTAGCAACCTGGTTACTTGTCCTGTTTACATTGTTTTTAGTTAAAAGTTATAAACGGACATAAAAATCTTTTAGACACATTTCTAAACCCAAAACGTAGACCCATCTCCTTTTTTTAAAGTCGATGTAGTTTTATTTTACACTCTTTTTTGCTTTGACATTACTACCCTTATTCTATAACTTAAACGTTCGTTTTGTTAACGTTAGAAGAAAGATAAAAACGCTCACATTTTTCACATAACTATTAGTAATACTATGGTCCATAATTTTGTAATAGGTACTCCAATTTTTAGTTTGCAAGATATTTTCCTTCAAAGTTGACAAAATTTAATTCCTTATTAAAGTGATGCGAAGTGTATAGATTTTTGCCCTTTAGTAGGATTTTTTTAAATTACTTTAAAAACTTTTAATAACAATTGGACTATTTTTAATGCTTTTTTGCTACTGAATCTATCTCCCACCATTTTCTTGTAAAATGGCATTTAATATTTTGGTCATATATTATCAAATTTTATTTATATTATTATAAAAATATATATTTATGTTTAAGTGTTAATCGTCTTGTCTATACCCGATCAATAACCAATTTACCCGTGTATGTCATACAATTTATATTTATATTGCATTTTTTATACATTTAAATTTGTTTAAGTTTTCTCATCATTTTCCTTATTACAAAAATATCAGTTCAAAAAAAACTTAAAGAAAAACGACTACATAAACTATATTGTACGTTATGCAGAATTTGACTTTGTAAAATTTCGACTTTAAGAAGCTTTAACTCAGTGACCGGGAAAGATAATTAAACAATTTGTTTCTTTATTATTTATTTAGGTATAAAAAATTAATTAGCTTAAGTAAATTGTTTTGGCTTTCGTAGTAGGGAACTTTTTTGCAAAAAAATAATTGCTAAGTCGTGGTCAAAAAATAAAATTTAAAAAATTCAAACTTAAATATTTTTGTTTATATAAGAATAAAATTATCTTATGCAGCATAATTTTACTTAACTAAATCATATACAATTAACAAAATTATTTCATAAAAATCGGTCCATATTTTTAAATGTTACAGGGTTCAAAAATATTTCAAATTCTAGTTTTAATTATCTAATCTAATCCTGAGTTAAGATTCTTAACTGAAGATTAAGTATTGGAAGATTTGTATGATTCCTAACCTTTTTTCAAAGGCTTTTTAGCTTTTAATTTTATTCTTTTACTAGCAAATACCCGGTGTAATTCGCTACCCCAATTGAAATTAATTTTTCTTAAAGATTTAATATAATTTATCTTGATGACAATATATTCATTTAAATTTTAATATTATACATCAATGATCTATTTATTTCTTACTTGCTAAAATTTTATATATACATTTATTCTTAAAAAATAATTCTTATTGTAATGCCTTGGGATGTACAATATTTTTTTGTTTTAAGGTTGGTACTCTGTTTGAAGTCGGGAAAAATGTATCAACTTTTAAAATTTCATTTGAAAAAATTGAAATGTATCAGTGTTACCAACCTAGGGATTTAATAAAATTTCTCGTTTTTTATCGCTTATATATATGCATACACAACCAAATTTTTATGTTTTGTTTGACAAATTTAAATTGAAAAATAAATTAAAAAGAATAATTATTTTTTTTTTAATTTTTTTTGTAAACAACTTTTTATGAATGAAAATTGCATCTAAATTATGAGATATCGCGTAATATATAATGGATACTAGACCGCACATGGACTCCAAAAAATAAAGACCTGTAAATAAACTTTTATTTAAAATTTCACGTGAAATAACTAGTCTATGTTATTTCATGCAATTGAAAAAAAAATGTTGATGAAATGTTAGAAACATTTCACATGTTTTTCCACAATACAAACAGAGTACTAATTCATCAACATTTTTCCGTTAAATTTTCATTAAAATTTTTTTAATATGAAGTTTTTCAAAATTGCACGTGAAATTTAGAACAGAGTACCAAGCTTTACCCTCTAGTATAAATAAAAAACCCACTTAACGATTTTGAAAATTCTACCTACATATGAGAGATGCCAAGCAAATTATTAAATGTTCGCAAATTTCTATTTATCTATAAAAAAAATTGAATTATCTAACAGTTTTCAAGATATACGAAATTTCGTATTTAATTCATATATGATGTGCCAAGCCCCCCATTAAGAGTCCGCCCGTTATTATCTAAATGTTCACATGAATGTCAAAGTTATTCTTATAAAATTTTAAGATTCTAACTCTAATAGTTTCTTAGATATACGATTTTTTCTATTTAATTCATGTGGGGGCTTCAAGTTCCCCAGATAAATAAATTTTAGCTATTTTAGCCATTTTTGCACTGAAATTATTTTTCCTTTGACCTTGAATTAGCTTATACAGTATTTTCAGATAATGATGACCAAAACTAAATATCAGCCAGCAAGTATTGTTTTTTTAATAAAATAAATCCAGTGATTAAAAAAAAGCCCCTAATATAGGCAAAGGGGTAAGTTAACTTAACAATACGACAATACTTTCCAACTTTATTAGACCTTAATATCCAGATATATTGTAAACACTGAACACTAAGAAGTGAAACGCTGTAATTTTTTTTACAAAAATAACGTTACGATCTTCTCACAGACGAGTTTTGTGTAGGGTTCTATAAATCGACTTTCGAATAATCGAACAATCGACTTTTTATCGAAAAAAGTCGAAAAGTCGAAGTCGACTATTTTGTTCCAAAAAAGTCGATAACTCGACTATTTTGTTCCAAAAAAGTCGATAACTCGACTATCGTCTATGAAAAAAGTCGAAAAGTCGACTTTGTAAATAAAAGTCGAAAAGTCGGAAAGCCGAAAGAGTCGAAAAGTCGAAAAGTCGAAAATAGTCGAAAATTGTCGAAAAGTCGAAAAAAGTCGAAAATAGTCGGAAAAGTCGAAAAAAGTCGAAAATATTCGAAAAGTCGAAAATAGTCGAAAAAAGTCAAAAATAGTCGAAAAGTCGAAAAAAGTCTAGAAGTAGAAAAAAGTCGAAAATAGTCGAAAAAACTAGAAAAGTCGAAAAAACTAGAAATGTCGGAAAATCGAAAATAGTCGAAAAATATCGAAAATAGTCGAAAAGTCGGAAGAAGTCGGAAAAAATTCTGAAAAACTTAAAAAATTGCAACAAATAGAAAAAATATAAATAAAATAATAATAATAATAAAAATAATAATAATAATAATAATAATAATAATAATAATAACAATAATAATAATAATATATTATTATTAATAATATAATATATAAATGGCAACATTATAAATTTACGCTTCTGGCAACATTACAAATTTTTAACTCTGGCCACTTTGCAAATTAATGACTCTGCCAACTTTGGAAGTTTGCACTTCATTTTATTTTTTGGCGTCACTTCGCATTTCACTTGAGGCTGCTTGATAAGAAGCATATTTAGTGTTAAGAAGTGTCTCCAGTGCGATAATTTAATGCATGTTTAAGAAAAGTATAAATGCAACTTCAAAAATAATTAAACATTGCAAACAAAAATAGAAAGAAAATTTATTATTTCATATATTTTAATTTCCTTTTAGTTTGAAATGAAAATAAAATAATTTCGTTGCTACATCACCGAAAACAACCTACTTGAATTTGTTTTCGTTCCGGCCTCAAATAACAGGTTCTTCGTTACTAATCGGTGCCGTTTCGTTCCCAAATTTCGTTGCCGATTTGTGAAACGAATTTTTCTTCGGTGCAAATATATGGAATTTCGTTTTCGGTGCCGATTACGGTGTATGCGGAAACGTAGCTTTAGTAGAGTTATTTATAGAATATTTATAAAAAAATAAAAAGTCGACACAGACTGGGGTTGAACTCAGTGCTTTCCGTTCAAAATTTCTTTCCTTTGGAAGAAATATGAAAACCTCAAAAAAGACCTTTTTATCCTTTGATTCAGCTCGCCAAATATTGACCCCTCGCCAAATTTGAGAAAAAAGAGTCAAAAACTCTAAAATTGCCGGAATAACTCGAAAATAGTCAAAAAGTCGGAAAAAGTCGAAAAAAGGTCGAAAAAAGTCGAAAAGTCGGAAAATGTCGAAAAAAGTCGAAAAGTCGGAAAAAGTCGAAAATAGTCGAAAAGTCGAAAATAGTCGAAAAAAGTCGAAAAAAGTCGGAAAAAGTCGAAAAAAGTCGAAAATCCGAAAAAAGTCGAAAAGTCGAAAATAGTCGAAAAGTCGGAAAAAGTCGAAAAGTCGGAAAAAGTCGAAAATATTCGAAAAGTCAAAAAAAGTCGAAAAGTCGGAAAGTCGGAAAAAGTCGAAAAGTTGAAAAGTCGACTTTTCATAAAATGCAAAAAGTCGAAAAGTCGACTTTTAACTAAATGCAAAACTTTTAACTAAATGCAAAAAGTCCTTTTAGTTTGAAATGAAAATAAAATAATTTCGTTGCTACATCACCGAAAACAACCTACTTGAATTTGTTTTCGTTCCGGCCTCAAATAACAGGTTCTTCGTTACTAATCGGTGCCGTTTCGTTCCCAAATTTCGTTGCCGATTTGTGAAACGAATTTTTCTTCGGTGCAAATATATGGAATTTCGTTTTCGGTGCCGATTACGGTGTATGCGGAAACGTAGCTTTAGTAGAGTTATTTATAGAATATTTATAAAAAAATAAAAAGTCGACACAGACTGGGGTTGAACTCAGTGCTTTCCGTTCAAAATTTCTTTCCTTTGGAAGAAATATGAAAACCTCAAAAAAGACCTTTTTATCCTTTGATTCAGCTCGCCAAATATTGACCCCTCGCCAAATTTGAGAAAAAGAGTCAAAAACTCTAAAATTGCCGGAATAACTCGAAAATAGTCAAAAAGTCGGAAAAAGTCGAAAAAAGGTCGAAAAAAGTCGAAAAGTCGGAAAATGTCGAAAAAAGTCGAAAAGTCGGAAAAAGTCGAAAAGTCGAAAAGTCGAAAATAGTTGAAAAAAGTCGAAAAGTCGAAAAAAGTCGAAAAAAAGTCGGAAAAAGTCGAAAAAGGTCGAAAAAAGTCGAAAAGTCGGAAAAAGTCGAAATGTCGAAAAAAGTCGAAAAGTCGGAAAAAGTCGAAAAGTCGAAAATATTCGAAAAGTCAAAAAAAGTCGAAAAGTCGGAAAGTCGGAAAAAGTCGAAAAGTTGAAAAGTCGACTTTTCATAAAATGCAAAAAGTCGAAAAGTCGACTTTTAACTAAATGCAAAACTTTTAACTAAATGCAAAAAGTCGAAAAGTCGACTTTTCGTTTCAACTATAGAACCCTAGTTCTGTGCATAGTAAAAAAATATAAGGTAGTGTCAATCTCTCATTATTTTTTTAAATTCTCTATCTGACATGCTTAAGGATTTTGAAGTTTTCGTTAAATTAGTGTTACCATATACAATTTAATTTTTCCTATTTTTTATAAAGAAATTTCTATTTAGCTTTAAAGTTTGTTTAAAAATGTAAAAAAAAAATAATTTCAAATCAGTTATAAAATATAATAAACATTTTTTTGAAATAAAGTCATATTTATATTAAAATTTAAGAAAACTAATTTCCAAAAAAATTGCAGACAGACAATTGGTGAGAAATTAAAAATAAAAAATTTTGTATCATGGTATAAAGAAAACAAGGTAACTCCGTTCTATCTCAATGAAAAGTTTTTTGACGTAAATAAGAATTATTTAAATTTATTTTTTGTAAATAAATAAAGATAAACGTTGGCGCACATCTTATATACCCTTCACCATAGTGTATTTTAAACATCTTTTATAAATTTTAAATTTATTTATTTTTTATTTTATTTATTTATTTGAATATTCTGTCATTACAAAAGCCTTCATATGGCCAAAAAAAAATTTCCCGACTACATTATTATTACATCAAAAGCTAAACAAAAAGAACAACAACAACGCTAAACGAAATAAAAAACAAAATACACAAGGCATCTAAACATACATAACGAAAAACACAGAAAAACAAAAATAACAACGCAAAGACGCCAACAGCATCCAAACATACAAAAAATACACAGCTGAATAAAACCAAATACATCTACACACGTGTTCATCTTTTTCTAATATACAGTGCTGTTGTTGCTTTTTTAACAACGCATAAACTTCTAAATTAACAACGCATTAACTTCTAAATTAATCATTTAAAATTGCGTGTACTAACGATAACGACAAAAGGCATGGTAAACTACATAGTGTTTCTTTTCCTATTATCCTTTTTTATTATTTCGAGTTAACAGAATGTGTATTAAATTCGGCTTTAGGGAATCTTGTATAACCAAAATCGAAACCTTGGATTTTCGGTCATGTAAAGGAATCTCCCTATCATTATTTAATTGACGGACAGGGCTCATATAACATACATATATACATATATATGTATAACATACTATTTTGATTTTACATCTAAAATTTCGATGTATTAAAAAGGGATTAATAGATACTTTATGTATATTTTTTGATGATGGGTTTAATAAACTTAACATGAATAAATACCTTGTTCCACAATGCAACAAAAGCAATAATATAGAAACATTATTTGAGAAAAACATTTTGTTTTTCCATTGCGGTTAGCATGATATTAAAGTACGCCAATTAATTTCTCAATCTTAGTTTTTTTCTTTGAAATGAAAATTATTTCGTTGAATATATTGTGGTTGTTTTAAAGAAAATATTTTATATTTTTATTTTGAAATACATATGTATATGAAATATTTAATTAAGTATTATTAATATGGTAGCATTACTTTAAACATAAACTTCAAATCGCCTTAATCGTCAGATGGTTAATTAGGCTGATATTAATAAAAATTGAACCTACCTTCTAATATTTTTTATACCATGGTACACATGTCTTTTTTAAAGAAGTACATTATGAATCAACACAATTAAAAATAAATATATATTTACCATACTATTCACAACAATCCACTATCGAAGAGACTGTCGAAAATATTATCGTTCACCGTAATATTTACAAATGTTGATGTTCGTACAAGTCTTGTAAACGTGGAGCCGAATTAGTTGAGTATTGAAGTCAAAATTATTTTTAATATTATGACCAACTTGCATGGCCATATTTCTTCAATTCAGAGCAGGCTGCCTTTAAAAATTATTTCTATTTGCGAATCTATTTGATGAACCTAAAAAATAAAAACATAACATGTAATATTATCGCATAATAAATTAGTAAAAAAATTGCAGTACAGTTCATATTGTTTTTAAGTCGAAAATCTAAAATTGTTATTATGTTTAATTAAAAAAGGAATTTTACACATATTAACAAAACTTTAGGCCAATCTTTAGGTGAAGGATTAGGTATTAAATTGAAATTAATCCTCGAAGGTTGTTTTTGAGGTCTCAATTAGTTAATTTTGTTTACTAGTTTAAGCGCCCAGTGGAGGTGATTGAAACTTGAGCAAAAAATGCAAAAGTGTAAACAGCTGATGCAAAAAAAATTAATAGAATTTTTTACTAAAATCAACATTAAAATGATTGACTAATCGATTAGTGTAATTTATAAGGGCTACACAATATATTTTTTGTTTTAAATTTAAGTTTTCATTAATTGTCATATTACATTTACAATTATTTTCTTATTTTTTATAAAATGTGCATTGTTTTGATAACAAACAGTGACGTTTTCTGTTGTTTTGTATGGCAACACTGCGAAGTTTAGTCTTCTACTCAAAAACATCAAAGGGGATTAACATAAGAATCTCTTTTTAGATTAACTAATCTGATTATTAATTGGCATTTGATTGACCACACAAAAACCCTCTCTAAAAAAGTCGAAACCGTGAACTTCTTTTTGGGAATCTTTGAGACGTTATAACATACTACCGAAAGGTAGTATGTTATTTCAAAATTATAAGAAATTTGGTATATATTAGGGTAATCGAATCGTGTTTTTGAATATAACAAAATAAATAGAAAACTCATTTCTATTTTTCCAGTCGGCAATTTATATACGTACTTATGTAAATGTATTAAGTAAATGTTTTTTACAAAGGTGAAACAGCACAATTGATACGAAATCATTCTTCAATGATTTATTTTATAGGAAAAATCAATTAAATAAAATCTTTCATTTACCTTTTAAATCTTAAAATTTTCTGTACACTTCTCTTATCTTATAATTTTCTTATAATTTTCTTTATACTAAAGTCAGATTTGAAATATCTTCAGCATTTTTCAGTCTATTAAAAAAAGTCGCCAAAAATCAGTGTTTTGGCCGCAAATATGCAGCTGAAGGAGTTGAAACTATTACAATATATTCATACATATCGAAGAATTTTCAAAAAAAGATATATTACAATTACACAAATATCGCGTGAAGACTATTTTTATTTTGCGTGAAAGGTGACGCCTTCACTATTAAAGCAGGAGGTCCACAGTACGCGTCTTCGCGGTAAATGCTTTTTTGCATCCTACGCATCAATTTACATGCTATGCGTCAATTTTTTGCTTTATTAACCAAGAACTTCGCATTTTTTAATGTTTTTTATTTTATTTGCATTTTTAATTTTTTTATAACATCAGGAGACAAATAACATCATATATGTTTAATTGATAAGGTACCAGATTAAATAGTTATGCATCTTTAAGGACAATATTTATATCATGAACCGAACACATGAAATCCGAAAAGCGCTATCCTGCCTGTTCTTCAACGTGCACACTTCATGGAAACATCGCCTTGTTGTGCGCTCCTTTTCATTGAAAATGTTTGTTAGTAAAAACAAAAACCTTTAATAGTATTCACTCAATATATTATCGTCGATGTTCAGAAATTCAGTTTCTTGGACGATATTCCCAAGGGACTAAATTCGGCGGAAGACAAATCAACTGTCTTCTCTTCATTTGTATGAATGAATAAAACATATTTTAAAGCCTTTATAATTTCTACTAATGAAGAAATAAAACATTTCAATTTTTATATATTTTTAAAAATTGTATTCGTTTTATTGCATCATCTGTTTACACATTTGCATTTCTTATTAAATTTTAAACCATCTCCACTGGGCGCTTAAAGTGGCAAACAAAATTATCTAATGCATTTTTTGTTCAAGTTTAGACAAGCAAACCAAATTAGCTGAAAAAAACAACTTTTAATGATCCTTCACCTAAAGATTGGCCCTTAGTTATGGATATTGGACCAGTTAACTTTGTTAGTATTGTCAACTTCTCAGTCAAAAACATATACAATGAAAAGCTATTTTTGGAAACATTACATTAGAAAAATTAAATATTTAAAAAAAACATAAAAATAAACATATAGGTATAATTTTATAAGACAAATCAAAAAATAAAAATTTTAAAAATTAAGTTTTTCTTCTTTCGAATTGATATTTTTTATTTAAGAATAAGTTTAATCTGATGTTAAAATGGGATTAACATCAGATTAAATTTAAGTAAAAGATTTAATTTTGCAGTGTTGCCATAAAAACAACATTAAACGTCACAGTTTGTTATCAAAATAAAGCATGTCTTAAAAAAAAGAAGTCAAATGTAAATGTAATATGAAAATTTATGAAAACTAAAATTTTAAAGAAAAAATATTTTTTAAGTCTCCATACTTATCAATAAATCAAACATTTGAATATTTATTTTTATAAACATTTTATTAATTTGTTTGCATCAAGTTTAAACCACCTCTATTGGTTTGATAACAGTAACTTTTTCTGTTCTTTTGTATGGCAACAATAGAAAAACACTGAGTTTTGCTATTTGTTAAAATTTGTAAAAGATTAATTAAAAATGGTTTTAAAGTAGTTTAAAAGTGTTATAATTTATATAATATGTAATAATATAATTAAATCCCTAATATTTTCAATTTAAAAGTAATAGGTATTTTTTATGATTGTTCACATTGTTCTTTAAAGAAATTGTTGTTAAATTTTATAGACAAAAACCATATGATTTTGACACAATCAGAGCTAATTTCAAAAACAAAATTCATGAGGTTGTTGTAGATGTTGTAGTAAAATAAGAGATGGTGCTACTTTATTAATATACCTACTTTGACTAATCTGATTATTAATTGCATTTTATTGCCAACTCAAAAACCCGCTCTTAGACAATAACACTCTGTTGAACCATAATATTATCTTGATCTTTATAGTTAATTTGTAGAGTCTGAGAGTCCTGAAAGAAATTCTAATGAAAAATGTTTCATGTTGTTTTATTTAAAATAAGTAGGTTGATGAAAAATATGATTTTGTAGTAATTTAATTTGTACTTATATTTTTTAAAAAATACTAGCATGATAGTAAATTGTTCTTTATTTTAAAGTATTTATCAAAAATATTTGACTGAGGAAAACTCGGTTCGCTTCGGAGTGAACGATACAATTCAATAATCAGTGGTTCTCTTTGCACTAGTTCCAGAACTATGCAGTTGTTTAAAAAAATTTGAATTTGTTTAGTGATATGGAGCATACAAAATATTTAATGGACTACGTCCAATTGTTTCACAAATGTGTAGGCAGAAAATCATATTTTTACAAAAAAGATAACTTTCCTGGTTATAAAAATCGCTACTGACAAGTGAAAATTATAGCTCATATGGAAAAAAAATATATTTTTTTACAAGGATAGAGAAAAAAACATAATAAAACTATACTTTCCTATTTGATGCTAATATTAAATATTTAAAATAAGTAATAACAACTTGAAAGCAATATATTTATTTTTTATACCGGTTTTAATCTAAATTCATTTGTTTTTATTTTTACTCAAAAAGACGCAGAAAGAATTAAAGAAGAACAAGTAAAATAACCGATAAACCAACCTTCGGTATTATATTGTGTGATTATTTGCTTTTTTCATTCTCTTTCATTAAAATGTGTACATACACACATGTATAAATACTGTATCTATGTGTGTATGAATTACATACATATATACATATGTATACATGTGTGAATTAAATATGTATATAGTAATTCTTTAAACAATAATTTTAAAATATATACCTTTTTATAACTATTCCCCAATAATAGATAAAATTAATATTTTATTGTTATTTTTACGAAAATATTATTAATAATTGAATTAAAACTCTTTTAATTTTTTCATTCTTGTTACTTCACACGCTCACACACTCATTCACAGTTGGATTAAAATTTTCCATATTTTATTATTTACTTTTAATTCTGATTAGCATTTGTTACGTTTTGTAATATTATATTTTTCTTGGCGTAAATATTTCCTTTTATTTTTCAAACTTTTTATATCACATTTTTTAACCACTTCACTACAGAATAAAAATATGTAACGTCAGACAAATTAACAAGTGATTTTTACTTTCAATTAAAAGATTTCGCCGTAAAACGAAAAAATCCCATCAATTTATGTGAAATTATGTGAGACGAATGAATCCATCTAGCAAGCAGAGTCTATATAATTGATTGATAAAATAAACGTTAGTTGGACACGGTGACGGCAGTGGCGATGTTAATTTGTTTGTACAATTAAAAAATGTACCAAAATATTTTAATTTAGTACCTAACATATGTATATAACAATGACCCCTATTGTTTTAGTTTGTATTATTACTTTTAAGTTGTTTTTATCATTTCAGTTCCAAAACTAGATAGGCAAACATTTTATTTAAATTTTGTTGAAAATTCTGACATTCGAATGCGATCAAAATTTCTAGATATTTTTTTAATTCTCTTGAGTGCTTGATTCCCAAATAATGTTTAAATATTTTGAATAAATGTAACGTAAACCATTTGGTTTCGTTACATTTATTTCGAGTGAATCGTGTTATTAGAACTGTAGGTACTTGAATTTAAATAATTCGGAACAAGAAGGTACATTTAGTTATATTTTATATCCCATCACTGGTTTTTTATCGAAAATTTCATTCAAAGCGAGGGAGAGCAAAATAAGAAAGAAACCATAAAAAGAAATATAAAATATACTGTATTATACCTACCACACTAAATGAGGTGGTGGCAATAATTACAAAAACAACCAAAATCGTTTCGTAGTTTTTGTTGTCTATGACTTTGTTCTATTTTATGGCAAGAACAAACTGTAAAATTGACAGTTGTAATGCCTTAAGGAAAACACAAATAATAATCAGCTGTGTTTTTATCCATAGCATTGTTGATAATTCAGCGTTATATTATTTAAGTAGTAAGATTGTAAATACAATAAAAAATTTAATAACAACATCGTTGTTCCAGTAAATTAGTACTTTATAAAAGAGGTGAAATTTATGAAGAAAAACTGTTTAGGCATGTATTCTGTAATAGACTAATATCTTCGTTATTTAAAGTATCAATTATTAAAATTTGGAATATTAACGTTGATCAGCATATATTATTTTTATTTTCAAATATTAAAGATTTAGGCATATCTAATAATATCCATGTTTCGCTTATAACCCAAATTTAAAATACATATTTATTTTATATTTTATAAAATAAATTTACAAAATTTATAAAGATTTCAGTGAAATAAATTTTGACCAATGAGGCATATTAAAGCTATTTTTACAAATTGAAAAGGTCGATTAACAACAAATAAAACTATTACCTTTTTTACAACTATGGCTTGTAACTCTGTATCTGCACATTTTCATTTTATCCTTTTGCTTTAAGCCACACCTTGCTCTAATTAACGATGAAGTTATGAATGAGAGAAAAGCACTCGGGTAAATTTCATTCAACAGAAGCGAAATAAATGAGAGCAAAAAATACGCAAAATGTGGGCAATCTTTTGACGTCATAAGATAGAAACTACCATTGTCGATTGCATACTTATGTACAAATATATATATATATATATATAGGTATATATACATACATACTACGTACTTAATTAAATATCGTCTTTGCGACAGCAAAAAGTCCTATGTCAAAGCAGGTAATAAGAACTCCGCGGAACCAATTAAATTTTGTTTTTTATAACAAAGTTTATAATAAGAAGGATAAAGCATTTTAGACCAAAAAATTAAGTGACATTTTACGCAATTTAAAATTCACATTCTTTTAGAATTGTAAATTTATATTATATTCGTTACCAATGAACTTTTAATATTCTAAATGCAAATGGTTAGGGAAAAAGTCATGTTAGATTCATAATATTTATTACCAAATTTATTCCAGATATCAATTTATGTTTTTTATTTTTTACAATTTAAGTTTCTTTCAAGTAAAGAATTTGTTTGACTATATTCTGTAATATATGTATATCTTGATTTATTTTCAAATCTCATAATTAGCTTAAAAATACCCATGTATTTGAGAAATAGTAAAGTTACATTAAACATATCATTTTGAAAAATGTGGTATTTTATATATAATGATGTATATGTACATTGTACATACATACGTAAATAGAATTGTGTATCCTATATATACATATGTATGTATATGTATGTCGTTACAACGTAACTTTTACTTTATGTTTACACTGAAATAAGAATTTGTGAATGAATACATACATTTCATTCACAAAAATCAGTGAATATTTATTTATGTATGTACATTAGAGAAACCAAAAAATATAAGACCCATCCAATCAAACGCTCGTATTTATAAAAAAAATCTTGTTTTGGTTTTTATGCACACAATAGTTAAATCACACTTTAGCCTTAAAAACCATTATTAAAATTGTGATATTCATAAACAAACAATAAAACTACAATTGAGCCGCAATTGTTTTACTTGGCAGCACTGTACAATTTGCTGACATTTTATGTGTTAGTGCTGCGTACATTAGAGAAACCAAAAATATAAGACCCATCCAATCAAACGCTCGTATTTATAAAAAAATCTTGTTTTGGTTTTTATGCACACAATAGTTAAATCACACTTTAGCTTTAAAAACCATTATTAAAATTGTGATATTCATAAACAAACAATAAAACTACAATTGAGCTGCAATTGTTTTACTTGGCAGCACTGTACAATTTGCTGACATTTTATGTGTTAGTGCTGCGTACAATTAGGATAAAATATTCGTTGATTTGCTTTTCTTAATTTCATATTTTTGTTTATAATATATTTTTAACAATAAAAACGAACTTTTAAGAAAAATAAGTACATATATATATGGATATAACAAATGTTAATTAAGTTCAGATGTGTAAATATAATATGAAATTTTTAATTATTAAAGTATCCGAATAACGAATATTTTGCGACATTTTCTGATTTTTACTTATTTTCCTTGCAATTTTTGCTAAAATATTGCAAATATTTATTTATTTCTTTTATATTTGAACAATTTTAACGACTGCGAAACAAAAAACACAAAAAATATAAATTATACGACTTTTATTCTCTTTCTTGTTATACGGATGGAATTTCATCTTACTTTATCATTAGACTAACAAACTATGAAAAAGGCAAATCAAATGTCATTTCCAATGTGTTTAAAAATTTTGATGGCCAATTGATATATTGTTATATTTTTTAATGGTTTGTTAAAAGTATTTTAAGCTATTTGACGTTTATGAATACAATTTTCGAGAATTTTGTCTAAAATTGGTTAATAAACCTAAAATAAGTTTATGAATACAAATCTTTATTTTTGGCATACATATGTACCAACAAAAAACGAAAACGAAACACACAACAACAAACAAAATACACAGCGCAATGAAACCAAATGCCCCACACATGCATCTTTTTCAATATACATACAGTTAATCAATTAAGTAATTTGTTTTGTAAAATTTTGCAAATTTTAATAAAAACTTTATCTGATCAATTATTTTTACCAAAATTATGAAATTTGTTTGTTGTATCTTATATTTTAATTTTCTACCATAAAAAGTATAATCGTAAATTGCTTTTTTAGGTTTTTTGTTCATTTTTTTAATATTGTTGAATTATTTTATAAAATTTACTTCATTTTATTAAAATAAAAATTTTTAGATATTTTAGTAGTTGTACGACTAAATCTGGACATGTTTTAACCGATTAATTTCCTATATAAGTACTGTTATATCAAATCTTGTTAAGTCAATATTTGACTTAACAAGATTTGGAAACATAATATTAATTTCCGATTAATTTCCTATATAAGTACTGTTATATCAAATCTTGTTAAGTCAATATTTGACTTAACAAGATTTGGAAACATAATATGTATTGGAAACATAATATACTAGAAAATCAAT
This sequence comes from Lucilia cuprina, assembly GCF_022045245.1. Lineage (NCBI taxonomy): Eukaryota > Metazoa > Arthropoda > Insecta > Diptera > Calliphoridae > Lucilia > Lucilia cuprina. The sequence continues at coordinate 64,414,020 of NC_060954.1, forward strand.
GGAATGGACCTAGAAAAAAATTTTTTAATATATATTTTACAAAAATAATCTAGGTTTTTGGTCATTTTGTATTGATAAACAAAAACTACATTTCGGAAAATCCATCTATTTAGGGAATATTGTGTGAATTGTAATATTTGTTGATTTGAGTTCTAAATAAATATAAGCGAATGTATTAGCTAAAAAATATTAGTTTTGTGGACCTTAGGTGATGATAACCACCTCTATTTGTAAATATCTAAATTAAGTATTTTTCCTGTGCCACACGACAGTTCAATTTATATTAGTTCCAAACAATCCAAGGTATGTTTAGAGGTCAAAATTTCAAAATATTGTTCTATTAGTTCGTATATGGACTTTGGAGAAGATAAATGAAGAGTTCAATGGTTTTCCTTGGATACAAGCCGCTCCCCTTTGGTAGTTAATGATTTTGAAAGACCACTCAGTGCGCTTTATCCAATAATTCTTTGGGACATTTCATCAATTACTCTATTCTATATTTTTTAATAATATTGTTTTATCTCATAATTGTATTTCATTGATTAACACTTGCTCTAAAAACTTAAAAAAAAATTTATAATTTAAACATTTTGAACGCATTAAACATTTTTATCGCAAATAACTTCACAGTTTCACACAATTAGGATATAATTTTTGCAAATTGCAGTTGAAAAATACTTAACACGTGTCCTTTTAACAATAAAACAATAGTTTCCAAAAAAAATTAAAAAGTAATTTGAAAACCCTAATGAAATTAACTGGAATTCTAAAAATGCAAAATACTTTATTGACCTGCAAATTCTGATGAATAATAATAAAATGCAACAACAAATGCACCAAAATTTGATTCCTAATATTTTTTCTCGGTTTTCATAAATTTATTTCTTCCTGTTTTTTTTTTTTAATTTTATTTATGAACGAAAAGCAAAATTCTCTTGAATAAAGGTAGGCAAAAAACTTAGTTGATATACTGTACGATTTTGTTGTTTTGGGGGGTATTTACATATCTTAACCGACACATCTTAACCGACATATCTTAATCGACTCCGCTATCTATACGGACTCGGAATATATATACTTATAGGATCGGAAAATTATATTATACAAATTACAAACGGAATGACACAAACTTATATACACCATTCTCACAAAGGTGAAAAGTATACAAATTTATAAATTTAGGTAATATAAGGTCTGTTCGCGTACTCGATAATTTGTAACAATTTGTTCGCGTACTTTTGAAAACTTGCAACAAGAGAGTAAGAGAGCGATAGAAATGACAGTTTGTTGATAGAGAATTTTCTGATTTTAATGGGTATTTCTTCCCCCAGTAAAAAATTTGGAAAGAAACATATGATTGAATTGTAAAAAAGTAGGAAATTAACACAAAAACATTCAGTTTTTTTTTGCTCATATTTATCAAAATTGTTAAAAATTTAATTTTATTTGAGTTTATGTATTTTTCACTTTTGTTTCTAATTGAAAATTTTTTAAATAGTATACATCTAGCGATTTTCATTGAAGCTGTAGCGTTTTAAATTTTCAAATATTAAAAACCAAAAAAGTATGTAAACATATAATTTTAGAGTAATAAAACATTAATTAATATTGCATAGATTTTATTATTGTTGTAAATATTATGTATACAAATATACACATACAAATGTATGTAGGTACCTATGTAAAATACTTAAGTGTTTTGCATTGAAATTTCACATATTGACTACATTAAAAAGCACATGCTATATTTGGGCACATGTTCTATTTAACTCTCCCTAGAAGCATTGTGTTTGTAATAAGGATGGCATCATTAGTTTGTGTATACCCTACAGTACGAAAAGTGCCAGTTGGTACCTTTCACTAGTATATTGCCGCATGTCTGAATGCGGATTTCCGATATGTAATTTTTCACATGAATGTTGTAAAAATAAATTCCAGAAGAATTAAATTTAGAAAAATCACATTGATAGCCAAATTCTGTAATTAAAGTTGCCGCATGGCACATTACTAATTACATGTAATACTGAAAGTGTCCGTTGTATATAATGAAGTTAAAACATTTAAATTATAATGTAAGGAAAGAAACATACTATCTTTTGTTGCACTATGTTTGGTATTGAAAATAAGCAATATCGGCCGATGTTTTTACATATGGGGAACTTGTTTAAGCATTCGAAAGACCGAATATAGCAACAAAATTCAATAATAAGTTTCATAAATAAGTTTCATATGAAACAAAAAAGAAAGAATCATAGTAAAGTAGAAATTTTTAACCGTTTATGGCCTATATGCTAGGTTATGGAATATTGTAAAAAAAATTAAATTAAAAATGTCCTTTCAGAATTATTATTTTCTTTTACTTTTTAGTTGGAGTATTTAACCTACTGAAAAGTTATAAAAGGTGCCAATTGACCTACCCACGTTTAATTCACCAGTAAATATGTAAATTCACGATTGCTTGTGGGTTAAAAATTTACTATTAATTAACTTAGTTCGTCGTACTGCAGGGTATGTATGTACATTTCATACAAATAGGCAATTGGTAATGAACGTAAATTTGATCAGCTGTTTCACATAGTAGCAAAACTCATACAAACAGGACAATGAGAAAAAGTAATACAACTTACAACAATGGAAATTAATATAAGATATGAAACTCACGCACAAACGGATTATACAAAGCGGAAATGGAATACCACATGACAAAAATCAATACAAAACGAAGGGCATATTGTATTTTTACGACGTGTACACAAATAATTGTTTATAATAGACGACAAACAGGAAGTAACTAGAAACAAACAAAGGGACGTCCTGCTCAACAGGAATTTATTTCATTTGTAAGTAACAAAGTCGAATTAAAAAGTAATTAAGTAAGAATAACAACAGAAACAAGAAAGAATTGCAATAAAAAACATTACTAATACTCATGAGTCTGTAATTTTACGATATACTTTTTCATGTACTCTCAATAGAAATAAAGAAAGAAATAAGGAAACTTTTAATACAATCGTTTTATCTTTTTAATTAAATGTTCTAGTATTTTTCCAAAAATTGGAGTACCTAGTCCCTTTTAGATAATGAATGTCAATAATTCACTTATAAATACTAGTATCACAATAAAAATCTGTAATGTAAAAGTAAATTCCTCTACAAAATGTAAACGGATAGGCCCTTACTGCCATCAAACTGCTACTGACTAATGGAAATTGGTTAATAGTTAAAATTGGAACTGTATTTTAACAATATTTGTATACTATATAAAAAATAAATATGTGACTTCCTCACATAATGAAAACGTTGAGCTTGAGTCACATGTAAATATGCCTTAAATATGCTACAAAAGTCAAATCGTACTAAGCACCACAAAAAACATGCATATGCATATTTTGGTTTCCCTGGTAATCACAATACACAACTATAACCAGGTAGAATCACTGAGGAGAGTAAATTTTAAGCCGTAAATTGTAATTTAAGGAAAAATTATAAAAGGAAAACTTTGAACATCTATATTAAAAATTACGAAAATCTCATTAATATTTCATAAATTGCAGCCGTAAATTGTTTTAAAAATAAGAGAGTGCAATTAAAAAATAATGTTTTCAATTATTTTAATTTTTATTTATTATTTTTGTGTGATAATTAAGAGCATATAAAAATGAGAATAAACTTTTCTATAAATTCTGTCTTGCTATTGTTATATTATAGTTGTAATATATATTTATTTTATGTGGATAAATGTTGGACATGTGCGAATTTCTTTATTAAAAAGACCACTCTGCCAACAAATACACTTTTTTACAAAGTATACAATAGAGTATTCAAAAACCGAAACCGAAAACCTTTTTTTTTTTAATATTCAAAAACCGACCAGTTTCGAATATTTCATATTTCCGAAGTATTCGACAAGCCGGTTTTTTATATTGAATGGCTGTTTTTTTTAATTACCTTATTTTATATAATACATATACAATTATGTATGTATGTTTACAAAATGTCGACAAAATAACACAAATATGTAAAGATTTTCAATAAATCGAATTAAAAAAGAAAAATGCTCCAATATTTTGTTAAAAACCAAGAGTTATAGTTAATATCCGATGTTAAACAATGATGGAATTCATTATCAAAAATGATGTGAATAAGGAAATATGTACTTCATGATTTGCTAGACTTTTCTTTAATACCTTTCTCATTTAAAATAGCTTTAAAAGAGTTATCTAAGGATTATGTAACACTTTAAGAGGGCGAAGCAATAAAATTCCTTGTTAATATATATAGTATGTATAAAATAAGGAAATATGTACTTCATCATTTGCTAGACTTTTCTTTAATACTTATGTACTTCATCATTTGCTAGACTTTTCTTTAATACCTTTCTCATTTAAAATAGCTTTAAAAGAGTTATCTAAGGATTATGTAACACTTTAAGAGGGCGAAGCAATAAAATTCCTTGTTAATATATAAAATATGTATAAAATAAAATAAGAAAAGCCGGTTAACTGCTTTTTATACAAAACCTTATTCGAAACCGGTTTTTTAAAAATTGAAATTTTTCGAATTATTCGAAAACTGGTTGTTGGAATAGACCTGTTTTTTGAATGTGAAGTCAAAAAACAACAAAAGTTTATAGCCTTTTTAGTATATACCGCAAATAACTAACCATGAAGATGACATTAAATAAAATACAATTGGAAATTGTATTTTAAATATATTTTCATTACACTGTGTATGTAATCAATTATAATTGCCAAATAAATATTTTTTTTAGAAATACACATAATTTTATGTAATTTTATATTTTTATAAAGCTTTTTCTACAAATGTAACTCAAAAACACACTTGTGTTATTGCGCGGAAATTTTATTTTTTATTACTACAATTTAAACAGTTTTCATGAAAAATATTTATGAGGTCCGTACATAAATATTTAACGTAAATTTAAAAGATATAAACAATTGCTCTTTAATTAAAAATTTAAACTATTTTGGTATCCTGAAAATTAAATTAACACTCTAATAATTAATAATATAATAATTTGTGCATTTGGCAACTTGAAATTGCTCATTTTGACAGTTGTATACAACTTTCATTAAAAAAAATATCTATAAGCTGTTGAATTGACTTCACCTTATAATTGCACCCTATGTACATCTTTTGTTGTTTTTGTAATACTGACTTTACTGCCAAAATTGACATATAAAAATAAACAAATAAACATGGCATAATTAGAGAGGTGACTGCATCACTACAGCAATGCAAAAACAACATGTATTTTGTTTTTGTACTAGAATCAGACTAATGTCAAAAATGGCATAAGATATGTAAACAAATAACATTCATAACATGTAAAGGTACTATTCGACGTACATATGTACTGTCAAAATTTCCATCTGTAAAAGTTGTACATATCGTCTGATACAAATGAAACATTGCATATGTAAAACACATGTGCAAATACTTTTGTAAATTTTTCGATTAGAGCGTGCTCTATTTTCGTGTGACAAACATAAACAAAACAGCTGTTTTTTGAAATACAATTTAAGAAAATGAATAAAGAACATGAAAAAGTAAGTGTTTTTAATTTTCAATAAACAAAGTTATAATTTTATCAATTTTTACACATTAAAAAGACAGCTTTGATTACATTTATAGGTTATACCAACAATAACAACTTTTGACAGAAAGCATACTACACAAAAATAAAATACAAAAACAAATCAGCTGCTTTATCGCAGTCACTTTTTTCATTTGAAGACACATTGTCACAAAGTACTTTTTATACCCACCATCAAAAAATATGGGGGGTATATTGGTTTTGTCATTCCATTTGTAACACATTAAAATATTCGTGTGAGTTGAATTTACATAAATAGCTTTAGTTTCTATAGCGGTAAAATTCGACAGAAATATATTTTATGGGATCTTAAATTTTATAAGGATCGGTCCATAATCGAACCAACCCTCCATATAAGGTCCCCTTCAGAAAATTACTTTAATGCTCATATCTGACCTTAGCAAGCGTATATAGCAATGAAATTCGACATAAAAAGTGTTATTGGAGGTTAAATAATTTTATTAAATTTGGGTCCATAATTTACCCTTATTACTGACTCAAAAATGTGAGTACAGCGATGAAATTCTACATAAACAAGTTTTTTGCACGAAAAAAAAAAACGAAAAATGTATTTCACATACTTTTTTTCCTTTCCAGTGTAGATAATATTATCCCTATGTCAGAAAAGAAGGCTCCCATATAAAACTATCTTCAGAAAATTAGTTTTTCATATGCAAATCGAAAAAAAATTTTCTTAAAAAAATAATAAATAAAACACATTGTAATTATTTTCATGCTGGTTAGAGAATCTCACTATCATTACACCGACTATACTTTTATACTTATAAAATTTAATTTGTTGTTTCCATTTGCACCTTTATTGATTTTATTGCGATTTCTGCATTTGTATCTGAAATTCAGTTTTTGTACTTTTTTTTCAAAAAATTCCCTTTTTGTACGACTTGAAAAAAATCCAACGGTAACGCTGTCTGTGAGAGTCAAATAATTCCAAACAAACTAACAAAACTCAGAGTGAGGATAAATGCATCTTCAGTTGGGAAGTTAAAACCGTGCGAGAAACAACTAAAAGATCTCGCGTGTGAAAAAACTAACGAATAGTTCAAAAAAATATAAGAGTTCAACAAAATATAATAATAAAAAATTAGACATACATTAATACGCATGTACATAATGTAAACTAAACTACATTATTATAACAAAAATCATACACGTTCAGTTGTTTAATAGTGGATTATTTATACCTACGAATTAGTTAAATGCTAATAAAAATCACCAAAATTAGAATCTGCGAAATATAAATTAACGTAAAGGTGTACCTAACTATTCACTATTTATAAATATTCATCAATAAAATAAGTACAAAATAAAATTTGCAAATGAAAAAAATAAACAACTAGTCCACAACGGATTAATATATTTTTAAATAATATACATTCCTACCTTCACCTGTACAAACATATCTATTTATGTATATTTGCAAGTAGAATATAACTTAAAAATTCCGATGACAATACAAATATTTAAAAACGTGATACATTTGTATGCACAACTTCAAAATAATAATAATTATGCTTAAGAAATCAAATTGTTAAAAATATCTTAGGATAAACGTTAGACAACACCTTTTTATTTCCAACAATTTACCAATTAAACTATATTTACCGAGAAAATAGTTTGAAATTTGATAATCTCCAATGAATCTTAGTATCTGTATACGATAACATTACATACGCATTTGGAAATCACAATCAGAAGTGGTAAGTTTAATTCACGTCATATACATATATGTATATTAAGCCGACTTAAAAGAATGACCTTTAAAATATTCGTTGTTATGTCATATGATGTTACCCTAAATATTTTGGGTTAAGTGCTGTCCATATTCGTGAGCTGGACAGTTTTGGTCTTGATGGTTCCAAAATATTTTTTAGTCTATCGATGGACTTTCGTGAGCTTAGTTGTGTCGATTTATTTTGTGAAATCATAAATATTATATTTTAAAAAGTATGAACGGAATGCTTCAAATAGAAAATTTTAAAAAGTTGTTTTGAGTTACTGACCAAAAATATGCATTGCCCTGATTGTACAAAGAATGTGCGACAGCAAATACTTTTTTACATGAAATTGTGTAAATATTATTTAAATGATCCAATGACGTGTTATTATCAGTGAAAAACTGTTGTACTACTGAATTAAGTAGCTAAAACAAGATCGAGTAGTTTAAAAAAATAAAAGTTTTTTTTAATTGTTTCAAAATTCTTCTTTTTACAAGATGGAATTTTGAAAAATTAAAAAAATCGGTATAATTGCATTATATTAAATATGTAATTTCAATATTTTAATAATTTACATATACATTTGAACATTTTCTAAACCTTTAAAAAACCAAAAAAAAAAAAAAAATATTTTCGAAAACTAATTTTTTTTAATACTTTTGAATTCGCACATCTATTTTTTGTATATGTAGTATATACCAATATATATAAATATATATACTCACATGTTTGCATTAAAATTCTAAAAAATGTCATATAACATAAACACCTTTAAGTTCCTTAAAAGGGTGACCAAAGTATATTAATATACCTTGAGAGTAACAAGCACTATTTTTGTAAGTCGGTCTAATGTACATACATACATAAACATATACATATTTATGTATTTACTATATTCAAAAAATAAACATGGGTATTACGTGCATTAATCGATGACTTGTGTACAAAGATAATTTCGTGAAGCAGCTGTATTTTTATTACTTATGCATCATTATGTTGTTATTATTATATTTTTGGAGAGCAGCTGCTTTTTCATGTGTGTGCAATCTAACTTATTCTAAAAATTCTTTAAAAAAACATAGCCACTGATCTGTTTCATGTTGCAGTTCCTCGTAAATACAAAATTTTATTTAACGACTGTTAAGAAATAAATAGTTATGATCCTTGTATGAAATGAAAGACGAAATAAAAACAATAAAAACGCATATACATACATATGATTAATTTCATGTCAAGTAGCCCAACTCAAAAAATGTATTCTGACAAAATTTGCACTAAGGTTAGTACTACTGGATAGTAGGCACATATTTTCAGCTCTATCAGTCAAGAATTGCCGGACTTAGGGGGTTCAAAGTTGAACATTTTGGTCATATAGGGTTTTTTCCCAATAAGTGTAACTTTTACCTTTTGTAATAGCAAATTGTCTAGAGGAGTTCTGATAAATATTTCTTCATTCCGTCAAAAAAAATAAATTTTGTATATTTTTTTAAATGGGTCTTTTTTCTTTTTTTGGCTTATAAGAAAACCTATACAAAAAATATTTTTTAACTCAAAAATATTTTTTTTTTCAATATTTTGTACTTAATTTTCTTCTATTTTTTTAATGGATGTTTTTGTTTTTTACTTAAAAGAAAGCTTAGATCAGTTTCATTTAGAGCTTTCTTTTTGAAAGGATTTTGTGCAAACAGTACCTATAAATATACATGCATATACAAACAATATACATATTGTATAAATTTATTCGCCTGAAAATTACAGAAGCAAAACTTATTTATATTTTTCATCACAACTGTATAGTGTATTATTGAAAGAAAGTCGTAGTTTTCCGAAATGAGGAACACATACAGGAAGTAGCCAGTAAATTACGCACTGAATGTTATGCCACCAAACCAAACTCAAAATTACACCCGCGCACGCTTATTTGTAGCCTATACCACCATAGTGGTATGGGTATTATGTGTTTGGTCTGATATTTGTAACGTCTAATATGCAATTTAAAAAATTTTCGTCCCACCGACGATGCCTATTGAAAATGGTTGAAGCAGATCCATTATTGCACATTGCATTATACAACCGGACCTTCCGAATTGTGTTATTAGCTCATCAAAACACTTATAACTACTAGTATTACGATAAAAATCTAACTAGCTTTTATTTAAAAATAAATCCGTCCTGCATATCATCATAGCTTAGAACAGTTTCATTTAGAGCTTTCTTTTTGAAAGGATTTTGTGCAAACAGTACCTATAAATATACATGCATATACAAACAATATACATATTGTATAAATTTATTCGCCTGAAAATTACAGAAGCAAAACTTATGTATATTTTTCATCACAACTGTATAGTGTATTATTGAAAGAAAGTCGTAGTTTTCCGAAATGAGGAACACATACAGGAAGTAGCCAGTAAATTACGCACTGAATGTTATGCCACCAAACCAAACTCAAAATTACACCCGCGCACGCTTATTTGTAGCCTATACCACCATAGTGGTATGGGTATTATGTGTTTGGTCTGATATTTGTAACGTCTAATATGCAATTTAAAAAATTTTCGTCCCACCGACGATGCCTATTGAAAATGGTTGAAGCAGATCCATTATTGCACATTGCATTATACAACCGGACCTTCCGAATTGTGTTATTAGCTCATCAAAACACTTATAACTACTAGTATTACGATAAAAATCTAACTAGCTTTTATTTAAAAATAAATCCGTCCTGCATATCATCATATTTTATCCTAACTCCTGTTTTAGAAAATTATTCTTTATCAATAATATTTTTAAATTGCTGGTGTATGGTATCATATAATCGACCATGCCCGACTGCTTGTTAAATAAAATAGGTACAATTTGTATTTCCCTTCTTTACTGCTCATAAGAAAAGTAAATGACAGGAAACGCGTCATTTTATTTTTTGTAATTGTGCATTTTTTTCTCTTTAGTTTTAAACAATATACATACTTAAAACATTAACAATAAGTTTTAACTTGCATTACGTTCTACTTGTGCAATAATTTTAAAATCTTGGGTGCTTTCCTTAGGGAGAACCTAAGGAAAGATTTTATACAATTTTTAAAAATTAAGTGTAAACTATAAATAAAAACATTTAATTTTATTTTTTTGGCTTTTCCGTCTTCTGTATGTCCGTCTATATGTTTGTTGTTGTTTTAGTTTTTAGAAGATCACAGATATCTTCGTGATCCGAATCTATATGTTTGTTCTTCGTGAAAAGCATATAAACAACAGAAACGAGATAAAGTATTTATATTTGTTTGAGGGTGGTTATATGGTTGAATTTGTTGGTGGTAATGCAGTTGTATTTCCTTCTGTATTTTAATTTTATAGTTAAAAAAAATTAAACAAATTTTTAGATAGTACATTCAAAATATTTTGTGTGAATATAAACAAACCCTAACAACTAATGAATCCGTTCGTTTTAATCGTTTGGATCAAGGGGCAGAAATTAGAGTCGTAATTCCGGTCTGAGTTGGGGAAAAACTCTCGCGTCATCGCGATTATTTCTTAAACGCGTTCAGGATTGTGTTTATTGCCTGGCTTTCGACAATTTTTCGTCTCACTCGCACTAGTGTAGTGTATTACCTCATACAACTGTTCAAAGTTACATGTTGTCTACAATAACCTCGTGTTTTCGTATCAGCTCATGTGAGGTTATGTTTTAAAGTGTTCCAACTTTTGTAGCTGTCGTACCCATCTCCTATTCAGGCACTTTAACGAGATATATACCATACTGTGTATAATTACATCAGCTAACCAATGTTGTCCCAATTTGTGTATTTTATTATAGTCACAAGGATAAGCTTGTAAAGAATTTATATTCTAAGTGTCTTTAGTTAGTACAATAACGAATAGTGTCCAAAAGTTTAAAGCTATGGACAAACAAATAAAAATGAAGGTTTAAAAGTTAGTGACAGACTGTTTTTTAATTTTGTAAACTTACATTTTATTCTTAACAGAGTTATTAATAATTTAGTTACATTTGAAAGGAATTAAAAAAACTTAAAAAAACTAGTGTGTAAATATTTCTCAAATAAACTAAAAAAATAAATTGAGCAAGTAACTTTATAGTCTTCGGACAATTTGCACAACTCCTTTTTAATTATGAAAACACCGGTAACTTTATGTCTCTGCGATAACTTGTGTTATATATATTATATTATGTAGTACTATAAAAATATAGGTTGACACTAAGTTTATAGTTCAATTAATATTTTTCCTCTCGAATTTGGCAAGTTGATTATTTCCAAAGATCTCATATAGAATCTAACCTAGGATGGAAAAAATTTATAAAAATTTTAATTAGTTCAAACATCTGATAAATAAGGTTATCGCGGAAAAACTAATATTATAAGTTAAATTCCAAATTTAGGAACAAAGTCAAACAAATGTTATATTAGTACATTTATCAAAAACTAAACGTAATAAAATATTAATAACTACAAAAGAAATATTTTCTTAATTGTTTTTTTTAATGTTTTTATCAGGGAATACATATGTGAACTATTAAAATTATCCTTATCATAAAACTAAAAAATTTAAAAATATTTTCTTAATTGTTTTTTTTTTTAATGTTTTTATCAGGGAATACATATGTGAACTATTAAAATTATCCTTATCATAAAACTAAAAAATTTAAAAATATTACTAATTAGCCTCGAATAGTTTTACTAATGAAAGAATGTTAAGCTTTCGCAGGGAAATGTATTTTTTAAGTGTAGTCTATTTTATAACTTTTTAATATTAATTTGTTTTTTTTTCATTTAATTACAGTTTTGTAAAATATTGTTTCAACGATCTGCCAATATTTCTACAAACGAGATGGAAGTTGAATCTTCATATTCAAAATATGCAGGCCGAGTGCCACCTTTGGATTTGTCAGAGGTTAATTCGATTTGCTCCACAGATTCAGATTTAGATGAGATGTGGTCTTCAAAGATAGAATTTATCACGTCACCAGCTCATCATGTAAGAAGAAATTGCAACATTAATCATCCATACTATGACCTACATCGAAAGCAATATCATAATATTCAAAGACACCCGCCAAAGAATACAAACTTTACAAGAACTGACATACTGAATGGTATGTCCAGCTATGATGATCTGCCTTTAGATCCTCGAGACTGGACACGAACTGATGTGCGGAAATGGCTTATTTATATGGCAGTTTCGGAGGGACTGGAAGTAACATCAGAATTGACACATAAATTTCCAATGAACGGAAAGGCCTTATGTTTAATGAGTTTGGACATGTATTTAAGTCGTGTACCTGTAGGCGGTAAAATGTTATATCGTGATTTTAGAGTCCGTTTAGCGAAAGCTATGTCATACCAGTCATAACATAAATAATGCAAACATAATATGTAAAAAGTATAATTTCAAATAAATGTTTTTTAGGTGTATTAGTATTGTAATAATTTATTTTAATTTAATAAGAATAAAATGTATATATAACTGCTTTAGCAAATTGCAAAACAATAATTTTTGAGTATAATTAACCAAATACTCGTTATCCTATTATTTTTAAGATACTTAATTATTTAATCATTTTTAATTGCAGATAATTTATTTTGTTATGGAAAAGAAAATGTCTACATATGTATGTACATATCGTCACCTGAAACGCAAACGGCCCTAACTAACAAAAAATTCAAAATCGATATTATAGTTGATTTTAATGCAAATAGGACCATATTTTGGTTAAAACCGTAATTTATTTGACATCATTTCCTAAGTTGATTAAGCCTTGTCCGACCCCTCGGGTATCACCAATATTTTTGTGCGTTTCAAATATCCGCACAAAGGTAATACCCTCTTTAGAAGTCATAACAAATGTCTACAGGTTAATTTGGACTTCTCCACAAAAAAAACAAAAGGCTCCATCTACAAAATCATTTAAATATTAAAGGTAAAAGGTCCAATTTCTTCATTTGTATATACGCAATTGTAAACTATCATAAGAACTGATAGGTTTTACTGTTAAACCATGTGGTTATTTTCTACAAAATAAATCGCGTTGATATAAACAAACTTTTTAATTTAAATCGTTTATAACTTCTCCAGTAAAATTTTAAAAATCTTAAATAGGATCGTTTGCGTTTTAGATGACGATATGCACCATTTTATAAATTATAATTGTATTTTATGTGTATACTACCAAAAAACAATATGATTTAACAATATTAACCATATAAAAGATTAATAAAAGAAAAATATTCTTAGCAATTGGTTTCTCTTATAATATATATTTACATTATGGTATATGCTCTAAAGTTTCAAAATTTACTCTAACAAAATTTAAAATTGTTTAAAACAAAAATAATATTTTTGATATAAAAAAATTTTATTGTTTGACCCACGACTTTTATACGTTAAAAAAGCAAAGATAATGTTAAACACTCATCTAATTTAAGCATCCAAACATGTAAATTACACTACTTAAAATTCATATAAATTGTGTATGAATGGTTTTAGGAAATCGATTTGCCGCGGAAGGTTTTTGCACCAAAATGACCCGAGTAGTAGCGATAGGACCATATTTTGGTTAAAACCGTAATTTATTTGACATCATTTCCTAAGTTGATTAAGCCTTGTCCGACCCCTCGGGTATCACCAATATTTTTGTGCGTTTCAAATATCCGCACAAAGGTAATACCCTCTTTAGAAGTCAATTAAGGACTGAACACTACAAAATTTAACACTTGACCGCCAATTTTTGTCTTAAATATTCATGATGATACTTAAGTGGCTCCGAAAAAACTGGATGTTATATTTTTTAGACATACTAATTTTGTTTGTCTTTTTATGTTAGGCGTAGACTGCATATTTTGTCCTTTTCATTTTCATTTCATATATTTCAAACATTTTAAATTCCAAAAGTCGACTTTTCATAAATAGCAAAACATCTTAGTGTCGACTTTTGCTTCAACTATACAACATTAACTGAAATCATCTGGCAACTATGCCTCTAAAACTGATATGTTAGTTTAGGGAAGTCAAATTCATTTCAGTCCGACTTCTTTAATCAGTAGACTAAGTAGAATAATATAAAGACTAGACAAGAGATTAGTCTATAGATTAGACAAAAAGCTTAAAAAACAAAAGTCTTAGACCATAGAATAGTATTGTTAAAAATTAAGTACAATTGTACCAATTTTGCCAACTCTGTGTCAAATGCTTACTTTGGCGCGAAAAAAACAATAACAACGTCTTGCTTTTATTTGATTCAAAACGACTGCACAAGTTGAAAAATTATTCTGCCATGGAATAATCCATCGTAGCTAGTCGAAATTCGTATTCCTAAATAAAGGGCATCATTAAGCTCGGAAAATACTTTTGAGTTTATGGACTTATCTTACTTTAATGACGAAAACAAAGTATACCTCAGAGAAAATTATGAACTCTATGAAAATGATTTGCATGTATTGCTATTGGAAGTATGGAATAATCCATAATAGACAAAAGTAAACGACCATCGGTTGAGTCTAGTCGGAATTCGTATTCTTTCAAGCAAAAGGCATCATTAAGCACTTTGGAATTTATGAACTTAAATTACTTCGTAATCGGGCACAGAACTCTACGAAAATTATTTGCATGTGTTGCTATTGGCAATCATCAAGAGCAGCAGCTGCCAAATGAAATTTTAGTTTAGACAAGGTGTTTATGCTACTACAGATTCGAATTATCTTGTAGCCTGGATCCTCAACAGCCTTTTGACTTGTTAGAAAATGTTGCGTGTTTACTTGAATATTACCAAGCCTATTGTCATATAAAAAGATATGCATTTACATTGTTGGAAAATAATTTCGGTGTTATTAGGTGTTTATGCCACTACATATTCGAATTGTCGCAACTATCTTCCTGTTAGTAATAGCCTCGATCCGCAACAGCTGCCAAAAGGTAATTAAATACATTTTTTATTGTTAAATATTCTTCAAACCATACTAATATCTTTCTTGGAAGATGATCTACTAGCTATATTACATCATGAGACATATTTCTCCAAGTACTTAACAAAAACAATATCATTCTCTAACATAAAAAAGGAATCATCTGAAGGTACTTCCTCGAATCGCAGAGAAGTATATTAAAACCACAAAAGTGAAAAATTTGTAAGTAAAAACAAAAATGTTTTGATATTTTATATAAATTCATATAAAACATCTGAAGTTACTCCGAAAAGAAGCATTCAATTATCAAGTATTGTGGAGAACGTATTGTGAGCATTGTATTAATACGAATTTGTAAACAAGTTTCCACAGATGATTTGCCGTCTATTGCCAGGTATATAAACCTTTGGCAGCGAAAACATTGTCTTGGGATCATGCATATACATTGTTGGAAATAAGTTTCAGGCCCATTATTACAACTTAGCAATAACTAAATGTAGGACTTTTTAATGCAGATAACTCTTTTCTAGTTATTATAATTATAGTTTAGTTAATGGATATCGATAAAGGATAAGAAAATTTTTCTCCTAGCTTAGCTTTCAATATAAATTTAATAATTAGAAACAAATTATCGACTTTATAAAATTCTACCTTTAGTTATTGGCAAGTTGTTATATTTGTGAATGAACAAGATATTTTACCAATAGGAGACAATTTATCGTTTATATAGTTGATTGGCCTTCAAAATCTGCAGCCCTCCTGGTTCCAGTAACTTTTTACAATACCATGAATTTTGCCTGACCGTAGTCAACTCTTCTTTGGGAGTTAAAGAGACTTAGAAACGTTTAATAACACAATTACAATTAGTTGTAAGCTAAGTCTAAAATATAAATACATACAAATATCGACATTAAAAGTGTACACAAAATAATTTTTCGCAGTTGTACATAATTACACAGGTCAACGAAATGAAGGTTTATAAAACCTTAATACCAATTCAACTGATTTTATTTATTTAATTATAAAAATAAATTTACTTTTAATGGTTTATTTCGATTTCTTTGATGGCGTCATAAATAACAGTCTTCATCATAAATTTTTATGGGTTAACATTCGATTTTGCTTAAACTACAGATGAAATGAAACTAGTACCAAACTAGTATTATAATCACCAGTACTAGTTCCCAACTGTAAAATTTCCTTTACTATCTTAATGCTCAAATTAATATGGAGTGCGTTTGAAAAATTACTAGTACCATTAGTTCAAGACTTATACTAGTAATCTTAGACGCAATTGGGTCCTTTGGACCATTTTATTACTAGTACTAATATTTACAAAAAGTCCACATATTTGGTGGTTTTGCTCCTATGTAGCTTAAGTAAGAAATTACTACACGACCAGTTTTTTATAAGGTTTTATTTACAAAAATACCTAAAAATTTTAAAAATGTTGTAAGTAAACACATTTCCATATAATTCCAAATTAAAGTTACAAAAAATTCCGGTTTTATCATTATTCCATTTCGGTTTCGCCATTTCGTACTAGTGGAATTAAGACAATTATTGCTTTATTTCCTGCAGGGAAACAAAGGGAAAATGTATTTTTTGGAATTAATATAAAAAAAGAAACACCACCTCTGTATATTGTAAAAAAAGTATTTATATTTGAAAGATCGAGTGGGGATCTTCAACTATTTCTAGTACTAGTATTTTTTCATATAAACTCTAACCCCATTTGTACTAGTGTCGCTATTCTAGGTTTAGTACTAGTGGAATTAAGACAATTATTGCTTTATTTCCTGCAGGGATGCAAGTGAAAATGTATTTTTTGGTATTAATATGAAAACCCAACAAAAAAAGTGAGGAAAAAGAAGTAGAATTTTCACCACAAATAACATACTTGAAGTACTTCCAATTTTGGTGAAAAACCTATGAATTTTACATTAGCGTGTCATTGGAGGGATGTTTTTCATTTTTGACAACTATGAACTACATCTAATCTTATTCATAGATGCAATAAAAATCCAATGTTTGGATGTCAAAAATAAACCGAATTCGTTCAATGACATGCTTATGTTAATTTCATTGGTTTTTCACCAAAGTATGATTTACTTCGAATATGTTATTTGTAATGACTTTTCTACATCTTTTTCCTCACTTTTAACTGGGTTTTCATTTGTAAGGAAATATTTGCTTTATAAAAGCGAAGAATATATAAGCGCATTTTTAGATGTGATTAAGATGTCGTTTGTAAAGAACGGCGATTATATATTTTTAGCTTTTATAAACCAAATATTTCCTTACAAATGAAAACCCAGTTAAAAGTGAGGAAAGATATGTAGAAAAGTCACTACAAAAAACATATTCGAAGCACATCAAACTTTGGTGAAAAACCAATGAAATGAACAAAAGGATGTCATTGAACAAATTCGGTTTATTTTTGACATCCAAAAATCGGATTTTTATTGCATCTATGAATATGACTAGATGTTGTTGTTGTAACAGCTCGACTGTGGCCTATAGTTCTTTCCTGGGGAAAAAACTTTCGGTTGATACAGCTGTCGCTGGGTTGACAATCTTTGGCCGAGTATGACTCGGGTCGTTCCGGAGCGAAGATCCAATTGTCGTGGGAACGATGATTAGATGTAGTTCATAGTTGTTAAAAATGAACAACATCCCTCCAATGACACGCTAATGTAAAATTCATAGGTTTTTCTCCAAAATTGGAAGTACTTCAAGTATGTTATTTGTGGTAAAAATTCTACTTCTTTTAACTAAATTTTTTTGCTGGATTTGTTTAGTTTATTTTCGTAGTCTGGTTTATATATTATTTGTTATTTTAAATTTTAATGTAATTGCTAATGCTTATTTGATTTTGATCGATGTGTTTGTCTAAATTAAAAATGCGACTTAGTGTTGTTTGGATTCTATTCTATACCAGCTTGACTTCAAAGAAAGTTTGGGATATATTTTGAATTTATAAGATCATTGAACTACATATGAAATTATTTAATATATTAAAAAATATGATATGCCTGCTTGTTTCCAAACAGTTCATTCCATTTTAAAATAAAATTTTGAATAGATGTTGTTCTAAAAGCTTTGAATGTGATTCTAAGTGCAGAATTTTAAATAGTTTAACTGTTTGAAATATGAAAAAATGGCTGCAATTACTTTTAGATAAGATTGATTTTATTATTGAATTTAATGCGTAAATGTCGCAGTTAAATTTTCTGTTAGATAAATTTTAATTATATATACCCTCATTATCTAAATTGTGGCAATATATTATCTTCAGATTAAATTAATATCTTTCGATTAAACGGATAACCGGAGGTGAACTTAACTGGACTTATCCCCGTATTCATAAATATATTAATCGCTTATTTTAGGTTTATTACGCACACTTTTCATGCCTACAATAAACCATCAATAACTCTATTAAGTATTTATGAATATGGGGGTTAGTCTTTTATTCAGATCATCAGTAATAAATTGTATCTGTTAAAAATAAGATATATTAATTTTTTATAAAAGAAATGTATACAGTCTTTTATGATAAAAAACGGAAGAATAATTAGGTTCATAAGCTGTTTTCCTACTATGAAAAGTGTGTGCATAAGAACAGAAGTTAAATATAGTGAACCAAAATAAACTAAAAGCAAAATACCTAGGAAGTGATACTAATTTTTTGATAGGTATTACCATGCACAACAAAAGTCTGTTTTTGAGCTTTGCCAAACACCTTTTAAGAAATTTTATACATTTTATTGATTATTTGGATTTGGTATAGTTTTGTAGTTTGTTTCCATTATTTTTTATGGCCTTAGTAAAGAATTATTTTTTTATTTTTTATTTGCGATTTTGTTTGAATGGAGCTAGTATATAGTTTTGTGAGAATTTGAATTATGCAATTTCTTAGGAAACGAATTATTTGCATAAAACGAGATTTGAGTGTAGTTCCTTATTGAAATAATAATTTAAAAATATTTTTTTAAAACAAAGTTAAAAGGACTATCGACTTCTGTCAATATTTACTTAACTTCAAAATATATAGAATACAATTCTTGTTTATATTCTCTCATATTATTGCAAATCCTGGTGGAGATTACAACCATACAAACAGTAATAACATTTTCCAAATAGAGTATTTTTTAGAATTATTTTTTTGTCCGAACGCTAAATTTTTATATTATTCAAAAGGTCTTTCTAATGACTTTTGTTTGGACTTATCTATTAAAAAGTCTTATGACTATTCTATTCTAATCTAAAATCTAGTCTATTGACTAGTTTTTAGACTGCTTTATTTAGCACATAGAAGGGCAAGTATAATTCTATTGACTAAATGGACTTGTTTATTGAGTTCATAATAAGATTCCATAGGGATTATTCTCTTCCTAATCTCTTATAATAAAATAAACAATATTATTTCATCATTTTAATAAAACCATGTGACAAATCTTCAGAAGAGCGTCAACGACACACTTTTTTCAATTTTAAATACAATTCCTTATTTAAATAATAATTTAAAATTATTCTATTAAATCAAAGTTCAAAGGACCGATGTCGGTAGGTCATATTTTTCGAAGCTGCAAACAGAGCAAATACAATTCTTCTATATAATTTGAACGTTCTTTCATATAAAGTCAAACAAAAAATAACACTTATATTATGATAAAAACTTATCTACATGCTAGTCTATGAACTATAGAGTAGCCCATTACCTAGCTTATTTGGACATGTATTAATTAGTCTACTGACTGAAGAATTCGGCTTGATATGATTTTGTTTTATATTGTTCAATTCACAATCGATATTGTAACGCTGTACACTGAAAATAATCCATGCCTAATATACACGAAAAATGTAATACATTGTACGAAATGCTTCGTTCTTCGAACCACGAAATTCTTTCGTAATATATACGAAATTATACGAAATATTTTAGTAAAATGAAAAATATTTTTATATAAATTTAGATTTTTTTTATTTTATATTTTCTTTTAAATTAAATAAAAATTTTAGTTCATTTAAAAAAATTGAGCCCAACAAAAGAATAATATTCGAATTAAAAAACAAACAAGTTTTATGTTTAAAGGGGGTTTTACATTACAATACTTTGTATTAATATCAGAGTTTCATTGTCTTTAATACAAAATAAAATTTGTTGTCAAAATGTATTGAAGAATTTTCATTCATGTATTATAAAACCTATTTTTTTGGGTTTATTTTCAATTTCAAAATGATTATGAAGAAAATTATGGTGAAAAATATAAGAAACTCAATTTACAAATTAAAATCCAAAAGAAAACTACGAATAAATTGTCTATTTTGTAAAGAAATAGATTTTACAAATTTTCTAAAAGATTAATACATTTCAAACTACAAAATGCTTTAGTTTTTCAGACTACAATACATTTTCAAATAATACTTTGCATTAATACAAAATCGGATAAAGTAAAGTACCTTTAACAGATACTCCAAAAATTTAATTATTATTTGTATTTTAAACACCTTCATTCAGATTTGTGATTTTATATAGGGATGTAACGATTCGCTAAATTATAGCGATAGTTTTAGCGAATACTATTTCTAGAAAATTTTAGTTATGTATTATGAAGTAAAAATGTGGTTCCAACAAAAAATCGATAGACGTGAACAGGATGATCTACGTCTTAAACTATTGTTAAATTCACAATCGATGTCGTATCGTTAATTGTGAATTGTCGAAACAAAAATTTGATAAAACAAAAAAATCAATAATAAAAAAATTACGACATACTACGATACAACCATATAACACCGATTGTGAATTGGGCATATACATTTAATAGAGAAAAACCTTAAAGAACTTCAAAGTTTTAAAGAAGTAAACTTTTCTAAAAATATTTTAAAATTCTTTTGCTGATCAAACAATGCCAAATTTCAAAAAAAGAACAAGAAGATTTGGGGAATATTTTGTATTATTTTTATTTTATACTGCCTAAATTAAAAGATGTCAAAAATTGGATCCTTTAATATCTATTTGGAAAAATATTATTTATTGAAAATATTATTTTTTCTGAAAAATTTTTGAACGGTATATTTTTTATATTTTGATCCCAACAAAATAAAAATAATATGTACAAAATATTTTAGCAGAAGTATTTTGGTATATATTTTTAAATGTGCTTCTTTCAATTTTTTAAGTCCTTTTACAAAGATGCGGAATCACAAAATAAAGAACGGTGAACACAGATTTACTTTACTTAATCTCTTGTTTCAGATTTAAATCATCTAGTTCGTGTCTAATTTTGGACGGTGTATTATGTAATTTGATCATTTTAATTTCCTGTTTAATTAATTTGAATTATACTTTTTGCATTCGCAGAAAAAAAAATAATTTTTGTTCGCTAAACTGACATTCGCAACAACCCTACTTTTATACAAATTTCAAATTGGATAACATTTTTAAAATATTTTATTCCATCAAGATTAAGTCGACCATATATTTGTACTTTTGGTTTAAAACAAATCAAAACTTTAATTATTAGTCGTTAAATCATTAGATGTAGTATGTATAAAGTCATCCTCTTTGCCTTCTTGCATGTTACTTCTAATTACTAAATTTTATTGTTTTTATTGTACTGCAGCAGTTATTATCTTCATTGAATACATACATGGCCAAGCTTTTGACTCAACTACAACTGAGCAGGTGAGACAACTTCCGAGAGAGCTTTTGTTGGATTTCGGTTAACTAGACACATCTCAGTCAAAGGGGCTTAGGCGTTTTTATTGGAGTAACATTGTTCTCATCTTTCCCACTAGCGTTCTATTGTATTGTTCGACCTCTTCATTTTGCTGAGGTTTCTTCAAATTGTTCCTTTGATTCATATTCCCAGCCTAGGTCAATTTTGAGTTTTGCAATTGACGTACATTTTGAAACAAACACTTCAGACTTAAATGTGTATATTACTGAAAAGTAAGCAAAGTCATCAATAAATGACACAAAGTACCATAAACCATTCTATGCAACAGGTTCAATAGGTCCACAAATATCGGAGTAATTTCACTCAAGAGGACGGATAGATTTTGTATGCGCTTTGATGAAAAGGTCACGATAACGTTTCCCTTCAACGCATTCGTCACCAAAATAGATATTTTCTGATTTAGTATCAATTCCACACACCATATTCTCATTCACCCAATCTTGAGCCACAGTTGATTCTTTCCACTATTTATTAAGTTGGTAACACACAGCTGGATACCTAGGCTTACCTCGTATAAGTATCCTCGAAGGTAACCCGTTACAATTATTTAATTTCCATTTAAAATGAATGCTTTGTCTTTGCAGAATCCTACTGCTCTCAGTCATTTTCTTCACTAAGAGCAGATTGTCCCTTAATTTAGGAACATATAACACATTTTTCTATTTTATACCAACACCTTTGTTGCTTCCTCCGTTAATTATACCAATTTTTTTTACAAATAGGCACGTATCAACTTATACAACTCTAATTTCGATTGGGTTTGGAAATTTATTTATCGAATCGAAGTACCATTTCTCGTTTACTCGTCACTTGACCCAGGTTCAAATATAATTTTTACAAGACAATTACTGTTCTTTGATTCACTTGATCTGGTTCTGTGAGTTCATTTTTGGGATTGTTTATGACTACATATTCTTTTCTTTATTTTAACCTGTTTTGCTATCGTTATTTTATATAGTATATTATCTTTTTAAATAATTTAGTTGTAATTTTATTTTTATATAATTATGTATTTTGTGTTGGAAGAATTATTGCAAAGTAGAAATTTGTGACCGCTTATGGCCTATAGGCTAAGTTATTGAATATTGTTAAATAAATAAATCGTCTATAAAACAGATTTCGACTTTTTGATACCTTTGTCGCTACAAGCTTCACCTTGGCGTCATACATTGGCATTGTGTCCAATTTACATATATTTGAAGCAACGACATTGAAATTTTGTCTTCAGGTTTTTCTTTCCTGCAAATTCTGCTTTTGTTGGAAAATCTCCAACAAATATTAAATACGATATCATATTTTGCTTTCTTCAAGAAGTAGCCGTTCTTTATCCGGTTTGTTATAATTTTTTTTGTGATTAGTAGTATTATTTTAAATATCTCATTAGATATAAAAGTGAAAGCATAGTTTTTTATAATGATATATATGTATACGATGTTTAACTCAAGTAGAGATACTTAACATGTTTTATAGCCACCATCAATAAAGATGGGGGTGTACTGTATTTGTCATTCCGTTTGTTACACATTATTAGATTCTAAGACGATCTAGCAGACCTGCCTGTTAAAAACACGATAGTGAACTAAAATTTTGAACCTTTCCTTTAATTTTTAGCGCAAAAATTTAACTTATGTTCTGGGAAAAAGTTTAACATAGTTGAACTTCAGTTTAATTTTTTATCAAAAATTTGTTGACGTTTTTTATATTAATTTAAAAAAAAAATAAATGAAAATTTATACCTATTATTTAAAAAACTACATATTAGAAAATTAAGAAAAATGTGTACAAAATTAAATACTTAGTAATATTGTGGCCGTAAGATAATCGGGAGTTTTAAAACGAATTGGTTGCTAGAATTGTGAACAACCCTTGAAAATGTTGCTAGCATTGTGAATCCATTTTCATTCAGAATATCAAAAGTCCTTAAAATGTATGAATTTGTACATGACAGAAAGTTTTTAAATATTTACGGTTTTCTACGATATTTATGAAAAAATTTAAAAAATTTCATTATCTACTAAACTATTTTCATATTCAGTAGATAGTAATACTTTATTAGCGAATTTTGTATAATTAAAAAAATAGAAATTGAAATGTTGAAAAACAAATTCTAAAACAAGAAAACATCAATAAACATAGTAAAACATATATTCTTCATCATAAAGAAATAAAAATGTCCAAAGAAAATTTCAACATTTTTAACAAAAAGAAAAATATAAATTAAATTTGAAATATTTTAAGTCAAGGCTTCTACATTTTGTTTAAAAAAATTAATATGAAAAAATTTATACCATTTAGGAATTTATTCTTAAATATTAGTAACATTTGTCAATGAAAGCAGTTCATAATATTTATACTAAAACTTTTTCCTGCGTATATGAAAAAATATAAACATCAAAGAGATGGAAAATTATAAATTATTGCAGGTATTGTGAATACAGCTTAAGCGGTTTTGCATTAAATATTTTGTATTAATATCAGAGTTTCATTGTCTCTAATACAAAATTAAATTCGATGTCAAAATGTATTACACAATTTTTTGGTCCAGGATGCACTAAGTAAGGTGAAATCGTTTTCAAAGCAAAAAAAAAAAATAAATTTAAAATTATGAATTAAAATGTTCATAAAAAGTTTTCAAATAAGAAAATTAAAATGAAGAAGCTTTAAAACATTGTCCTGCTGCAGATACAAGCTAAAGGTTTTGTAGATAATATTGTGAAATACACAAGAACTATTTCTTTCCAATATTTATTATTTTTCAATTTTAGAAATTTCATTTTGACAAAACCCAACTCTAGACAACAAAAAATTATTGTGTTTGTTATGTTAGTTGCCGAAACGCTCCCACCTTACTTTTAACATCATGTTTTGTTCTACTTTCAATTTCAAATGATTACGAAGAAAATTATGGTGAAAAATTAAAGAAAATAAATTTACAAATTATATTCCCAAAGAAAACTAAAATATTTTTAAAATTTTCAAACAATACTTTTTATTAATACAAAATCCCTTTTAAGGCCCAAAAACATTCAATGAACTTTATGTCACTTCTCTCATGGATAATGTGATACTTATATAAGTGTAATAACGTCCATGGACACTATGACACTGTTTGGAAGTGTTGTGATGCCTATGGGCATTACGACACGCCACCAAATTAAATCTGTGATTCATAACTTTATTTTTATTTCGTCAACATTAATCAGACAATAACACTGTTTGGAAGTGTTGTGATGCCTATGGGCATTACGACACGCCACCAAATTAAATCTGTGATTCATAACTTTATTTTTATTTCGTCAACATTAATCAGACAAGGTACTGTCATTAGAATCAGATCACAAATGTTTGCGAGTTCTTCCGCTATATACTGTTTGTTCGTCAAAACTTTTCTGGGTATTTGAATAAATTTCATAGTGTTTATGGATTGTTTCACGTTTATTCCAGAAAATATTTTTATGTTTGACTAAATTTTATTTGTATGTGAAATTTATTTAATATGCCGTTTACACCAAATCAAAAACTTATTGTATTTTTAAAAACAATATTTTAAAAACCAATGTGTTTAAACCAACAGTTTTCGATTTGGTTTCTCATTTTCTTACGTTTGTGGTTATTGTAAATTATGTAAAGTTCGTACAAACGAATGACTTAGACAAAATTGATTTTTTCTCCGAAATTGCTACTAGTGCCAAAAATTTTACAATTTTATTTTATTATTTTGTAACGAAGATAGTATTAAACTATATCGTAAACTCATTTTCTTAAAACATGATTTACTTTCATTCAAAAGTTAAAAAACGTGTTGTGTACAAACGAATATCTCCACAGTATTTCGAAATACAGTCTACCCTATTTTGTTAACTCTACCATTTGTGATACTTCTTTATTTGCTGATGATGTTTTTTTGTTATTTAAATGCCCTTTGGATTTTGGAGACGTTTTGGTGAATAACATTAACTTTGGCTTAGAACGGGTCCTTGAGTGGACCTCATTTAACTCATTGACTATAAATCCTTCCAAAACCAAAGCCATTATGTTGAGTCCTACTAATCGTTTTTTTGTTGACATTAATTTGTATTTAGGTGGTGTACGTATTGATTTTGTAGATCAACTTAAATGCTTAGGTGTCATTTTGGATTCAAAACTTTCCTTTTCTAATCGTATTGATATGTTAAGTTCTAGACTTTTTGGAATTTTTCGCCGGATTTATTCGTTGAATATGTACTTGCCATATCGAGTTAGAATTCGATTATCATGGGCTTTGTTAATGTCACATATTTTTTACGGTTTTGAAGTTTTTACTGGTACGTGTTCTATGCATTTGAAAAAAGTTAATCGTATGATTAATATGGTGGTACGTTTTATTTATAATGTTCGGCGTTGTGACCATATTTCTCAATATTTTATTCGCTTTCTTGGCTGCACTTTTGATGAACTTGTTATGTATCGAAATTTAGTCTTGTTTTACAAAGTAATTAAGGTACGTAGACCGTTGCCTTTATATAGTTCCTTTATATTTTTGCGATCTGTAAGAAACCCGCAGCTTTATATACCGAGAATATCCTCGATTTTTTTTAAAAATCTTTTCTTATAAGGGTTGCACGTTGGTGGAATCACTTACCTTTTGATTTAAGAATATTTTCGCATTCAAATAATGCTTTTCGACTGAAACTTTTAAGGCTCTTTTCAAATCACTGATATTTTACTAATCAATACTTAAATTGACTCATATACTCTTTTGCTACTGAATTGGACCTTTGTACCTTTTTATATAAGTTTTTTTTCCTGGCTGGGGAGCCAATTTGATCAATTTGGTAAATTGTATTTTAGCTATTGAATGAATTATAGTAATGTTATTATTTAATGTATTAATATACATAGTTTTAAGTATTCAGGTATTATTGTTACTGCTATGTAATATTTTTATTTTGGCCTCTTAGGCTTATATTACATGTTATGAAAATAAATAAATGAAATGAAAATGAAAAGCTTACTTAAGAAGAAAACAGAAAAAGCAAATTTAAACTAAATGGATAAAAAGAGTAATTTTGTGTTCTTTTGGTATTTTTTGTGAAATTTAAGAAAAGTATTTTATAAATATTTTTCCGTAATCAGTCACTATGTTTTTCAAAAATGTTCTAGCAAGACATCATTAAAGAGGAAAAAATGGGACATGGGAACATAAGTGTTCTAAGGACTCAATTTTTTAACATCTATTAATGAAGAGCTTCAAATCTTCCCAGCAAGAAAATTTTCATTGGTGCAAAGTGAATTAAGGTTTCATGATTTCTTTAATAACAGTGCCAATACAACTCGTTCTAAATGCCTTCCTAAATTCTACCTATTCTGCAGTTTAAAAAGCCTTCAAAACTTCAAAAATAAATTCAGATTGTTAACTTAATTAAAAAAGATTTTTGTCGCATTAGACATATTTTGGACTATTAATAATATTTTATATATTTTTTCTATATTTAATATAATATTTTCTTGAAAAATATTTAACATTTCGAATTATCGAATTTGCATTGGTTCGATTATTCGAAATTCTCGCATTAACACATGATCTCATGTAACTTTTGCTGAGTTATTAAACATAAACTTAAAAGAGAAAGAGGATATATTCAGCATTTTTTGGCAATAAGTCAACGAATATCTTTATCCTAAGCTCAATGTATTTTTGAATGTTCTGGAAGCTGTTAATGTCAACGAGACTTTAATATTAAAGTTTAAAAACCCTCTGCTAATTTGCATATTTTAATCTGTGGACTTAGAACATATTTTAAAGTTTTGATGTATATTCATGAATAATCCTATTAAAGGAAGCAAAGTCCTTCTGGAATATTTCTGCGAGAACGGAATGAGATATGAGTATAGCAACTTTTATAATATGTAAATAAGACCCACGAATCGAAGTCCTAGCATTTTCCCCTGCTTACTTGTAACTTTATTTTTGTTTTTAATATAGTAATTTTTGTTTTTTGGTATATTATTAAAAAATTTATTTGGTAGCTTTGCTTTTTTATTAGATAGCAGTTGCTACTAAAGTTTTGGTAATTACAAATTATAATTTTATGTTTTGCTACATCAGGAAATATTTACTGCTAATACTTGAAGTATGTGTGTGCTACTGCTATAAACATTTTCCTTTTTGGCTATTATTTTAACTACTGCTACCAAAATCTAAAGGTAGTGCAAGTAATAATAAATGATTTGCAGCTAGCTTTTGTATAGTTTTTTTAACTACTAATATAGAGATTTTTCGTTACTACTGTTACTTGTTGTATATTTATTTAAATACTGCTTTTCAGTTTTGCCAGAATATTTACTTTTTTTATATTCTTTGGTCTGTCTATATAATAGAAAATTTAAAAAGTGCCATACGTATCCTCAAGAAATTGTATATTTAGTTTCTGTTTTACTTTATGCTTCAAGATTCAATACCATATGAAGTACAAGTCTTACATGGCCAATAATAAATTTACTGTCAAAATATGATTTTAGGTTTAGCAGTTTAGCGCAAAATAGAAAAGTTTGAGCGTTTATTTTTAATAAATTTTAGTCTAGGTTTAGAAATTGTGAATTGGGAAAAGAGTTTAATATTATTGGAAAAATTATCACTTCCATATATGTACATATGTAAAGGGCAAATCAATCAATTCGTCTGAATTTTCATGAAAGGTAAATCACTTGGAACGTCAATGTGTAATATGTTTTGTTGAAT
>NC_060954.1:64442858-64444549 GCF_022045245.1 Lucilia cuprina
TGATGGTGTTGTGCCTTTGACTTTACTGAAAACTTGATTGAGTTCATCAATGGTAAAGTCATCACAAAGATAATTGTTTGCACCTACTGATGAATCATCTTGAAGTGAGATGTAAGAACGCTTTTTTGTTATTATATCAGTATTAAAAATTCTATCCGAACCAACTGAACACCAATACTCTGCGAATTTATCCGCAATATCACTTGGGTCCTCAATGCTAATATTACCATCAAATATAGTTGGGAAATGACATCTTCTTTCAGCCTTTATGTTATTAACTCTAGACCACAATGTACGTACATCTAACAAAGGATTTAAAGAATTCAAAAAATTCTCCCATGTAGCCCGCTTTGCAATTTTAAATTCTCTTTTCACCAAAGCAGTCGCTCTCCTATAATTTATGGCATTTGTCGGACTTCTATGTCTTATAAAAAGGTTCCAGGCCTTATGTTTATTCCTTATCAGTTTTGCTATAGAAGTGTTAAACCATCCAGGGGAGTTTTTATCATAAATTTGTTTGCTCTGCGGTATTGTTTCATTGGCTGATAATCCTTTTTACCGGGCTGATTCTCTATTGATATTGGTTGATTGAAGAAAACCCTCCAAAATGGAAGTAATTTTCGATGAATAATTAGACCAGTTAGCTCGGTTTTCCAAAAATTTAGGTTGGAATCGTTTTCTATATGTAATTTTATTGCTGTTAATTAAAATTGGGAAATGATCTGCAACTTCTGGAGAATATAAAGTGCTCCAAAAAAGAGAAGAAGCCAAGTCCCCAGTTGACATGGAGACATCAACCGCAGTTAGCGTATTTTGAGTATTTAGGAGCGTGGGTGAACCATCATTCAATATTACCAAACTCAAATCATTAGCAAACTCTTCCAGATAAAACCATCCCCTGATGTAGACTGAGAACCCCATGAAGTGTTCTGAGAATTAAGGTCTCCAACAATTAAGTGATGCTCATTATCAATTCCTGTTATAGTATTCACCATATTAGTCGTTAAAGAAATATCACATTCTTTATAAATATTTCTAATATTCAAATTACAATTTCCTTTAATTGTTATAGTCTGAAAAAGAAGCTCACCAGTTGATTTAGTGTGATGTATAACATTGATGTTATTCTGAATTAAAATAGCTATTCCAGACTTGGCATAATCGAAACTTTTATTATGATGGTATACTCTGTATCCGGGAAGATGTAAATATTGTACATTCTTGTTAATGATATGTGTTTCTTGGAGAGCGATTATATTGGGCTTCTATTTTGCGACTATGTTCTCCAAAGCATATTTCTTCTGGGTAATAAAACCCTGAATGTTCCACTGCAATACTGAAATATTCAAATTAATATCCATGACGTCTAATAAAATTAAAAATTACTCGCCAATATCATCTTCAGTTTGAGGCATAGTGTTTCTAAGTGTTTTTGGAGTTATCAAAACATTTAAACTTGCAAATCTTTTATACAAACAAAGTTGTGAAGCACTTTATTATAATCAGTTATTGATCGTGACGCTAAATTGACCGATCTTTTATATAGCAAACTAGTAAAGTCTGCCGATTTACTTTTAACTTAACGCAGGGATTCAATTGGTGTTGTTCTTAATAGACCAGTAGCAGAACGAAAACAATCATTTAAAGCTGCACTTATTTTGTAAACGTTTCCCTTAGATGTCCAACTATAA
>NC_060954.1:64444649-64446279 GCF_022045245.1 Lucilia cuprina
AGTGATCGAATAGCATACTCAGTGATTGAAAATTCACCAATTTTTTCCTTAACGCGGCATTCATAAAATGTGTCACCAACTTAAAAACAAATTGAGGCAAAATTTATCCAAAAAAACATAGTGTGGTGTTATCGGAAGACATTCAAAAATCTTTCGACCGTATTGTTTCCTTTTTTGTTTTGGATGAAATGATTGAATGGGGTGTACCTTTCAATTGATTAAACTACATTATTCGTTCCTGTCCAATCGTATGGTGAAGGTGAAAGTTGATGGATATTTTTCTTCCATGCATCATTTGGATAATGGGGTTTCGCAAGGTTCTCCGTTATCGTCACGATCAATAACTGATTATAATAAAGTGCTTGACAACTTATTCTGGAACACTATCAATACTGAACCGAAAAATAACATTTGTTCAATAATAAAAATTTTGTTCTTTCTTAAGGAAATTTGGAATACCATTACCAGAGAGACCTAAAAAGTGTGATAGTTTTGAGAATAATGTAGCTGTAGATTTTAGTCTATCTGTATATGGCAAGTTTAACACTTCACCTGAAATGTTTAAATCTTTGATTGCGGAAAAATTTGCTAAATTCTCTGCTGAATTAGAATTTTATACATATGGTTCTTTTCAGAATGGTTTAAAATCTTATGCTGTGGTGGAACATTAGAAAGACTCAAATTGGTTAGTTGTAAGACAAAGTCAATTGCCGGTATATGCTAACGTTTTTTGGCTGAACTCGCTGCTATCAGTGCAGCAATTCATTATGCCATTCAGAAGGACTCGAAAGCCATAATATGTACCGATAGCCTCAGTGTTGTCAAGAGCATTTTTTATAATAAAAATGATATCTAAGATAATATATAGAAAAATCCAGCTTTAAATCAGTCTATTCTTATATTATGAATTCTTTCTCATATTGGCATAAGCGGCAATGAGCTTGCAGATAATGCAGTTAAAGAAGCTATCAAATTTCCGCTCATAATTGAAGTCCCTTGTCAGCATCATATATTGAACAATATTTATATGATAATATACAAATGTCAACAAAAACTAAAGTGGGATAATTCCGGTTGTTTTCTTAGACAGCATTATACATCATGTAAAAGGCCTAAATATGAAAATTTCACCAGGCTGTATAGAATTAGCACGCCTAAGAGTTGGTAAGGCGCTTTTTAATTCTCAACATTTTTATAACTGAACAGAACCACTTCTGTCCTGAAAGAATGTCCAATGTCGAAAATGGATAATTCATTAGATAAGATTCTTTATTGCTCTGATCCACATTAGTTATCGAATATTAAAAAATCATTTCATATTCATAATATTTATGATATTTATACTAAAATATTTCGTACAATTTCGTATATATTACGAAAGAATTTCGTAATGCGAAACATCGAACGATTCGTACAATGTACGGCATTTTTGGAATATATTAGGAATGGATTTTTTATTATTTATAATTTAACAATTTAGATTTGGTTTCACAAGAACTGTCACGTCTGTTGTACATGTGGCTGTTTACATTTTCAAAAGGCAATTTTACAATAAATTTACTTATACTAAGTTTACACAGCACATGTAATTTTAGTAGGTCATGTAAATATTATGTCTTGTTAGTTAGAG
>NC_060954.1:64446379-64448643 GCF_022045245.1 Lucilia cuprina
AAATTGTCCGATTTATGATCTTTAATTTTTAATCCTGTAAGCTTATCCTGAACCCATAGACTTAATTTCCAATATATTTTATTTTTGCATTTCATGTTTCTAAACATTTAAAGTAAATTTTCTTACAATCTGTTTGTACCATCAATCATTCGTATTATAGATGGTAAAAATCTGCTTTAGGAATGAACAAACACATATTTGATTTCAAATATGTATTGTACAATCATTTATCTTTGGTTGCAACTTACTGTAAGATCGGACTCAGAAAATGTTACTACCCTTGGTGACTAATAACCCCTAGCTTTTGATGGCACGGTTCCGTAAAGTGTAACGGGGTTGCACCTTCTAATAGGGTAGTGACGGTTACACATGTAACCAGCTTAGAAACGTAAGATTATAGTTGAACCAAACAAATGATTATTCATTCTTGAAGCTATGATTTCCACTGGTCTATTACATACTGAATGACATGTACAGATGTTATTATTGCTCAGGATATACCCTTAACCCAATGAAACCAATGACTTATTTTCCAATATATTTAATTTTCTGCATTTCATATTATGTTTCTACACATTTAAAATAATTTTTCTTTCAATCTAACTGATGTTTCTGTACCATTAATAATTTGTATAATAGCCAGTGAGAATCTGCTTTAGGAATGAACAAATACATATTTGATTTCAAATATGTATTGTACAATCATTTACATTTGTTTCAACTTACTGTAAGATCGGACTCAGAAAATGTTACTACCCTTGGTGACTAATAACCCCTAGCTTTTGATGGCACGGTTCCGTAAAGTGTAACGGGGTTGCACCTTCTAATAGGGTAGTGACGGTTATACATGTAACCAGCTTAGAAACGTAAGATTATAGTTGAACCAAACAAATGATTATTCATTCTTGAAGCAATGATTTTCACTGGTCTATTACATACTGAATGACATGTACAGATGTTATTATTCCTCAGGACATATCCATAACTCTGTGTCTATATTTGACAAATATCTATCAGAGCAAAAACAAAATTCTATGGAAATTTTACAATACAAAGACTTTTGTTATCAAGACAATGTTGTTAAACAATTGATTAGAAAACAATATCATAACGATGTTATAACGCTAATAAATGGTGTTTGTAATTGCTAATTTATCATGATAACAATTTGACTTTTAGCATAATAAAAATGTATCTAATCTAGACACGAAATAGCTTTGTCAAGCCGAAATTCAATTTAAATGGTCATTTAAAAAAACTTCACTATGTTCTTAAATTTTTGGTGCAAATATGAGTGATCACAGATTTTTTAAAGATTATTATAAAATGTAAAATTCTATAAATATTCGAAATGGTAATAATAAACTGAACTATAAATACAGCGCTTTGACTGGGTTTAGTTAATATTATTCATAAAACACAAGACCTTTTGATGCAAAATACACATACATTGACTTAAACAAACACGTACTCAAACATTAAATTTTTCATTATAACCAATTTTTTCTGCAAGATAAAAATTTAACTCTATATAAAGTTATAAATAATATAAAGTAAGAAATTAAATATGATTTTTGTATACATACATTTAAAAAAACTTAAAACAAATAGTTATAGCAATAAAACACTAAGTTTAATCAAAAAAGGAGATTGAATAAAGATTTAAGAAGAAAATAAATAAAAAAGTACTTTCTAAGTATAAGCAAAAAATAAATAAATAATTTATTATTGTACCAAAAACAAAAAAGAAAACCATCTATATTGTAAAAAATCTATTAAAATTAAAAACTAATAATTTATTATTATATATTTTTATCAAAAACAAGAAAATGTAAAATCATTTTAATACTGTAAAACATGTAAGAAATTAGAAGAAATAATGTATTACTGTATATATTTTTACCAAAAAGAAAACATTGTAAAATATCCATAAATATTGAACAAATAATAATTTTAATCCTATACTTTATAATTTACATTAACATAACTTTATTGTTAAACTACTGCGATACTTACGAGTCCCTCCAGTGGTATAAATATAAGAAAAACTTTTGTGATTAGCCTATTCGGATATCAATTGGCGATATCCGGCTTATACCATGTCACCCAACGGACCATGCAAAAACAGGGTAGTGGATGCTATGGTATAAGTTATTTTTTTTTTCTCTAACTAACAAGACATAATATTTACATGACCTACTAAAATTACATGTGCTGTGTAAACTTAGTATAAGTAAATTTATTGTAAAATTGCCTTTTGAAAA
>NC_060954.1:64448743-64449796 GCF_022045245.1 Lucilia cuprina
AAAATGAAAGGCAAATGCTTTAATTGCGGCGAATTGGGTCACTATGCCAATAAATGTGGAAAACCTGCAAAGGCGCAAAAACAACATCTATTACATATACAATCACAGGAAAAGCAGAATACAAGAAACATACAATGGTGCGTAGACAGCGGGGCAACTTCACACATGTGCTATAAGCGGGAAATTAGATTCGAAGCCGATAAGCATATTATGGCCAAAGGCAAAGGTGACGTAGAGACAGTGATTAATGGTAAGAAGATTAAATTCCAGGATGTTTTGTATTCTCCAGAATTGAATATGAATTTCATTTCTGTTGGCCGAGTTGTGGCTAATGACTTGATTGTGGTTTTCGATTCGACGTCTGCTGTTGTGAAAAGTTTCGATGGAGAAATTATTCTAAAGGCCTTTAAGCACAATAATTTATTTTTAATTGAGGATCAAGTCGAACAATTATATGCAGCTATTGAAATTGGTGAACTGTGGCATAAC
This sequence comes from Lucilia cuprina, assembly GCF_022045245.1. Lineage (NCBI taxonomy): Eukaryota > Metazoa > Arthropoda > Insecta > Diptera > Calliphoridae > Lucilia > Lucilia cuprina. The sequence goes on from NC_060954.1 coordinate 64,449,233, forward strand.
AGACTTGGCCATTTGAATTATAATTCTTTGTGTGATATGTCGAAAAGCGAAATGGTTAAGGGTATAAATTTGAAGGAAGGTGTACCATCAGCTCGATGTAAAACGTGCATGACTTGCAAAATTCATGTAAGCCCATTTCCTCAAGAGTCAACTACACGGTCATGTGACTTATTGGAAGTTATACACAGCGATGTATGCGGTCCATTTAGAGTGACTTCATTCGGTGGTGCACGGTACTTCGTCACATTTATTGATGACTTCTCGAGAAGAGTTTTTGTATATTTTCTCAAAGCCAAGAGTGAAGTTTTTAAAACTTTCAAGATTTATAAACAGCATGTTGAGAAACAAACTGGACGAAAAATCAAAATATTACGAAGCGACAATGGCCTGAGTACGTTAACAAGGAATTTGACAACCTTTTGGAAAGTGAGGGTATAGCAAGGCAATTAACTGTCTCTCACACACCACAGCAAAATGGTGTTGCGGAACGAGCCAATCGAACGTTGGTGGAAATGGCTCGCTCCATGATGGTGCACAGCGGTGTTCAACAAAGTTTATGGGCAG
>NW_025804951.1:0-1464 GCF_022045245.1 Lucilia cuprina
GACTAGACTATAGACTAGACTATAGACTAGACTATAGACTATACTATAGACTATACTATAGACTATACTATAGACTATACTATAGACTATACTATAGACTAGACTATAAACTAGACTATATGTTAGACCAGATTTTAGACTATAGATAGCACTAATGACTAGTCTATAAACTAGATTATGTACTAATCTGAAGCCTAGATCGTTAGCTGCCTGCCGTAACAACCATCGCATATCAATTCAAGCATAAGTTGCATCAGTTGTAATCAGTAATATTTAAAATTTTAAATATCATGCTCGTTATTTTCGTTTTAGTTTTAGCTGCCATTATTACAAAGAAATAGCAATTTTAACTCTTTTCTCTTTGCACGTCAATTATCTTTAAGGTTGAATTTCTTACGAAGAATTAGTTTTCAACTTATTTTGTTTATTTCTTTTTAGAATTAAGTATATAGCAGCTGTAAGTTTTCTAGGGTTTTTATTTTATGCTCATTTGATTATTTCTAGGTTTACTATATAGCTTTATGTTTGTATTTTCTTTACTCTAGGGCATCATTATGATTTGTGTAAAAAATTTAATGTTGTTTCAATAAAAAAAAAAAACAATAGCAATAAAAGAAATCAAAATAAATTTGTCAGAATAAATATGTAAAAGTTATTGGATTTAATCAATTTTAAATCTTGTTTTGCTAAAATTTGTTCCATAAACCAAACTAACAACCGTTTTCCCTCATTTTTGGCAAATATTTGCCATTGTTTTTAATACCAGTATAATTCTTTTTCGTTTCATTTCTTCTTCCATTCGCTACATTTTCCTGCTTACTTACAGATTTTCTAGGGTTTACTGTTTTTTTAAGGAAAACAATTGTTTATTTGCTTCATATTTTAAGGATTTTTACTACGTCCCAGATTTTCATCTTAAATTTCACACAAACTCCCCTAAGAATACAAATGATTGCTTTTCGTCTTATATAAATATATAAAAATTATTGCAAGAAAAATTTCAATTCTATACAATTCGATTAAAATCAGCTTACGTGTAGATGCAAGTAATTTAAATGGAATCTACAAAATTTCTTACTCCATTAATTTCATTTTTTGTTTGCCCCAAAATGTAATCAACTAGAAAAAGTTGAGTATCTTAGTAATACTTTCTTTGGAATGAAAGAGTTCTAAGCAGAAATTATTAAATTAGGAAATGTATTTTAAGTTTAGTTTATAGGTTCGTTAAATTAATTTTGTTTTACCTCATAAATTCTAACTTATCAGGCTGACAGACCTTTTATTAAAAAAGATTGAAAGCAGAACTAGAAAAGAAGTAGAACAGAACTAAAAAGAATGAGAACATAACTAGAACATAACTAGAACAGAACTAGAACAGAACTAGAACAGAACTAGAACTAGAACTAGAACAGAACTAGAACAGAACTAGAACAGAACTAGAACAGAACTAGAACAGAACTAGAA
>NW_025804952.1:0-1285 GCF_022045245.1 Lucilia cuprina
GAACTAGAACAGAACTAGAACAGAACTAGAACAGAACTAGAACAGAACTAGAACAGAATCTCGCTAAATAGCGTATTAGTTTCATTCCCAAACAAATTTCTGCAAATAATTTCACATACATAACTACATAATCCTGCATTAAAATACATATACACAAAACAAGTCCATAAACAATACATTTGAATTAAGATTTTTTGCAATACTGTGAATGTTGTGTGAAGGAAAAGATGGAAAAATGAACTAAGGGAACACAATGTCGCGTTTTACTTAATCCCTCAACATTTGCATAATTTAAAATCATTTATGCAGAATAAATATTCTTTTTTTCTTTGTCTCATCTGTAACTTGAGTTTTTTCCCTTCGACTCCTGTGTCTTAAGCTGCTTGTGTCATTGTTGTATTGATGTTTTTTTTCTGCCAGAAAATCTGAAACAGTCATGTAACATGACATGTTCTTGGAATCCTTTTCTTTCCCACTTATTTTCAGTGGTATTTTCCGTTCAGTGTTTTTTTGTTATTTAACTCTTCACAATGACAATATACAAAATTGTCTGGTTGGAGAGATAAAACAACCAAGAGCTGTTTCCCTTTAACAGGACACCGAAGTAAATAACTCTTAAAGTAAAATCTTGTAAAGATTTTGTTTGTCAAAAGGTGTATATAAGTGTTTATAATTTCGTATCCTTTAATATAAATATGTGGTAGGAGAGAGTGGTGAGAATGTGCGAGTAAATACACTCGGTTGTTGTTTGTGTCAATTTGAGCTTATTATTTGAGGCCTTTGGCTGAGTATTTATTTGAGTGTGTAAGTGTGTGTTCGTTATGGTGAATAGGGTAAACGATTTTCTTGTTTTTACTACTTCTGAAGATGATTTTTTACTTTATACAATTTCTTTACCGCATCTTTTTTTCTACTTGATATAATCGCACTTTTGCGGGTTTATTAAATATTTATGTATACTTTATGGATTTTTAGGGATTTTTGTTGTTACTGTCGTTTTAGTTTACTTTTTTGGTTTTCAATTTGTCTTTTGAATTTGAAATTTAAAAAAAAATTTCTAAAACAGGAACGTAGTAAAACATGTTTTGCTTAAATAAGGATTTTAGGGTAAATTTATTTGTATATGTGAACTCGAACTGAAATATAACTGAAATATAACGAACTGAAATATAATAATAAATGAACTAGAACTGAACTACAACTGAACTAGAACTGAACTAGAACTGAACTAGAACTGAACTAGAACTGAACTAGAACTGAACTAGAACTGAACTAGAACTGAACT
>NW_025804953.1:0-2248 GCF_022045245.1 Lucilia cuprina
GTTCAGTTCTAGTTCAGTTCTAGTTCAGTTCTAGTTTAGTTCTAGTTCAGTTCTAGTTCAGTTCTAGTTCAGTTCTAGTTCAGTTCTAGTTCAGTTCTAGTTCAGTTAGATATTCCTCATAAAATATTATACGAACTTTCTCAATGAAATTGTAGTTTATACAAAACGAATACATTTTGCATGTAATATACATACATTCATATAAAATACACATTCTACATACACTTCGAAATATCCACAAATTATATAAAGGAAAACCAAAAGATTTCCCAAGGCTACAAAATGTAATACAATTTGGCAAATACAAAAGGGAACACGTACAGGATGAATTTGTGTATGTACGTATTCCAGTATTTGCACACATACGCAAGTACGTGTGTGTGTGTAAAATATACAGGACAAATCTGTATTTCATTGCAACCAAGTATTTTATTACAAGTATGAGAAAGTCTGGCTACTTTTTCTTTAAATAAATATTTTTGATATAAATTTTTTTGTTTAAGTACATGTGTACGTAGTGCGAAAGGATAATATATTTATGTATGTAAGTGATTTCAAAGACCACAAACCGACAGAAAAAATGTCTGTATTAATTTTTGTGTGTTTAAGTATGTATGTATATTACTGAAAAGGGGTACTACAAACGGAGCTAAGTCTACAAAGAAAACTGGTTGCGAACTACAATTCAAATACAATTGTACTTGAAATTAACTAAATCTGAATTGAAATTTATAGATAAAAAACGTATGATTTTTGAAAATATGTACAACTTTATGTGGGGCAGTACCTAGTCCTCAATTTTTGTTTAATACAGTACTAAATAGTTCCACTCCATGTCGAATCATATATGCTTTAATATACATACTTATGTATACTCACAATTAACTACTTAAGAGTACATCCACATATATATGTATATTGTATTCATTTGTTCCGTTCATAATGGAACAATACATTTGCTCATACGAACAGAACAATTCAGTCTTTTTATTCAACCATCTCGTTATTCAGCCATTCTTCTTTCTCTGTTAAGTTCTTTGGTTCATTTAAGTTTTTCATTCATTCATTGAAACGTTTTCATTGCTGTTTGTTTTTATTTCATGTTAAGTGCTAAATGGCACGTTTTCCTACCTAAGAGGAAGAGAGTAGTTGTAGTAGTAGTTGTGAAATATTGAAAAGTTAGATTTTCCTCCAAAAAAAAAAAAAATTAAAGAAAGGAATTTAAGTGTCGCATAAAGTAAAATACTTCACACACAAGCAGGTTTATTTAAATTGAATGTACGTACAAAAACAAACATATGTAGCGAAAATCGTGTGAATATATGTATACATACATGCATATTTATATGTTCATTTTGTATATATGAGTATGAATACATATGCAGCTAATTGAATTACCATACAAACTGTTGTATTGTTAGTATTTTGGTTTTCAATACACGAACATAGAAAATAAATCCACAAAAGGTGAAGCTTTAATAGGACTTTAGAAATGTTTTATATTTGTAATTGAAATAAAATTTAGAGCGCATTAAATGTTTAATATGTGGTTTTTATTTAATTCTAAAGGATTTTACATTAAAATCGTATGTAATTTTTTTGTGAAAGTAATGAAAAGGGTTAATAGAGCAAAAAGTTGCTAAGTAAATTAATTTACAAACAATGTATAAGCTTTTCTTAAATAATAAATTTCAGTTTTGTATTATTTTATAACAAATTGCAACAAAATCGAAAAACAACTAGCAGAAACTGTAATACATTTTAAACAATTAACTTCAATTTATTTAAAAACATTTCTTTACAACTTAATTTTCTACTAAAAAAACTTCAGCTTTTTAGTTACGAATAAACTTTTAGGTACTTTAAAACTTTATTAACAGTTATTCATTATTTCTCTATTTATTAGGAATTTCATATGTCTCTTATTTAATATGCTCGCATCTCTATATTTTTTCATTTTAAACAACTACTGTATATTTAAAGAAAGTGGAATGTATTACTACACTGAAGACTAGAAACATATGGAAACAATTTACTGAACAAAAATTTAAAAAAAAATCCCGGACAATTTTTTTATAAAAACATTGGACTCAAGTAGAACCCAACTAGAACTGAACTAGAACTGAACTAAAACTAAACGAGAATTGAACTAGAACTGAACTAGAAATGAACTAGAACTGAACTAGAACTGAACTAGAACTGAACTAGAACTGAACTAGAACTGAACTAGAACTGAACTAGAACTGAA
>NW_025804954.1:0-1215 GCF_022045245.1 Lucilia cuprina
AACAAATTAATGAAATTTATTCATGAAATAAACCTTTATAATTTTCTGGATATTCGTTTATTTGACGTTATACAAGTTCGAGTAAGTCGACCGATAGTTCCCTAAAGATTTCTTTTCATAAATAGATGTAATCTATTTATTAATTTTAATTTTTGTTTATGCTTTCCTTAACAAGTTTGTTTTTAATGATTTGTTCTAGACTAAACATCAGTATCCAAATTAGACCAGGAATTTATATAAATATCGCTAGCAGCATTTTTATATCCACCTAGTTTGTTTAAAAGATAAGAATGTTTGCATACTGGTTTGTCAGACATCGCTAACATCAAATTTTGTTAAAAAACTATATATTACTCACATCTAAATGTGCTCTTATTGATTTTCATTCATCCTATTAATTTTTACATCCAATGCGTAAGAAAATAAGTACCTGAATTTGACATTAAACCTACATTTTATTGTACCAATTTGTATAATATGTTTTTGAAAAATACTGTCTTCAAAAAAAATATAGTTTTCCAGAAATACCACATTTTGTTTTTGTATCTGATACTTAAAGAATATTGACTTAAAAACTGCTTAAGACTTTTCCTTCTGGAATTTATTTCCTTATATAAAAATTTCTTATAAAAATATAAACTTATCATTCTTCAATAAACAAGAAGTAGGAAAACTCCAGTCTGTAATTATTCTGACATTGCTTTCTATCTTCAATCAGATCTTTTTAGCTCTTTTACCAATATATAGGTAAAAGCTTTCTTTGGTTATTTTCGATTTTCATTACTTATTAATATTATATCAACATGTCTTTGGAACGTACTCCCCCACCTCCACAAAACTCTGCTTCTGGTTTTTCTGATGCCCAGTGCATCTTATGTAAACAATTAATGTTAGAAACACATGAATGTCTCATAATTATGAATTGCAATCATGTATTTCATAAAGAATGCATTGAGAGACATCTCTCCCAATCTATGGAATGTCCCGAATGTCACAAGGCATGTGAACTAGCAGATCTTAAAAAATTTCACATTCACGATAACTCTTGTCAAAATCCTGGCTCTAAAAGTAACGCTAATGTTCGTGGAAAAGGTCGAGGAGCAATGGCTAGAAATGTCACTAAAAATCTATTTAATGAAAATGCGAATTCTTCGTTAGATTTTCCCCAAAATAATCCTCAACCTGAATATGTTGAAGATAGTCAATCGTTTACTC
>NW_025804955.1:0-1583 GCF_022045245.1 Lucilia cuprina
TCAGTTCTAGTTCAGTTCTAGTTCAGTTCTAGTTCAGTTCTAGTTCAGTTCTAGTTCAGTTCTAGTTCAGTTCTAGTTCAGTTCTAGATCAGTTCTAGTTCAGTGCTATTTAAGTTCTAGTTCAGTTTGTTGCCTAATTTACCAACAAGTAAACCGATAAAAACATTGCACTTGTTAAACTGACTTTAAAAAAAATTCATAAAAATATTTCCCGCCTTTTTTAATTCATTGCTCTTACAACTTTTCTTCATTAAGTATAAAAGAAAAATATCCTTGTAAGGATTCTGAAAGTCTGAGAAGAACTAGAAAAACACATAATGCCGGTTCATGACTAAAATGAAAATAGAAACAAGAAGTTAAAAAAAGAAACAATAACAAAATGAGTATAATAATAAATGAAATTAAAAGCAAACACTCTTTTATAAAACAGCATCAGACAAACTCATGGGAAGTCTCCTACGAACACAGACCCACAACTCATTTGCAGCAGGCAAAATGAAAAACTTTGTCCTTGGCTGGAGAAAGAAAAAAAAAAACGAAATTATAAAAGAAACAACTACAAAAAAATACGTCTTGCATTTAGTAAGATGCCGACGACGACGTACCTAAAGAGAATGGCAAAATGAAATTCATTTGCTGTGTTTTCCTGTGGCTGCCTTGAAATTGCTACTCCACCCTCTTCTCCTTCCCATCGCTTAAAATCTAAAAGAACTAAAGTTTTTTTTGCTGTTGTGTTGCTGCTTTTCATTTGTGCTGATTATGCACTTTGTCGCCTTCTTATGCCCCAATTTATTGTCGTCGTCTGTCTACATTATTACTTTTTTTTCTTAATTTTTGTTTATTTAGTTCAGTTATTAACCCAGTTTTATAATTTTTCTTACTTTTCTTACTTTTCCCCATTTCGTGCTGATGAGCTAAAGCAGCAGCTGCTGCGGCAAGAGGAATGTGTGTTCATGAGGAAAATAAGAAAATGTTTAATGTCTGTCTGCCCGTTTGGGGGTGTGTTTGTTTAGAGCTTTTTCTTCGGTGTCTGTAAAGTATAATGAATGAATGGCTGATGACTTGCTGGAGTTTGTTTTTATAATTTTCTTCCTTCAATTCTGTGTCCTTGTTTTAATTTTAATTTTCTTTTTCCTTGATGTTGTACTATTTTCCTAAAATATCTGGATGCTTGTTAGTGGGTGATGAAGAAAAAACGTGGTTGACATTGTATCGTCATCATTGTTTTTTCTTAAAATTTTTATTTTCTAGGTCAAGAACTTTGCTGAAGTTTTTTTTTACTTTCCCTCTTTTCTTTTATTTTGTGTATAATATACTAATGAGAAAATGTGAGAAATTAATTTAATAATTTTTTTTCTTTTCGTTACAGGAATTATTTGTTAGTAAGTTGTATATTGTTTTGCTTAAATTAATCAAATAATAAAGGGTAGATAAATCTTGAAAGCAGTTCAGTTCTAGTTCAGTACTAGTTCAGTTCCAGTTCTAGTTCAGTTCTAGTTCAGTTCTAGTTCAGTTCTAGTTCAGTTCTAGTTCAGTTCTAGTTTAGTTCTAGTTCAGTTCTAGTTCAGTTCTAGTTCAGTTCT
>NW_025804956.1:0-1569 GCF_022045245.1 Lucilia cuprina
AAAGATTTACTTTATCTTTTAGATATGGACTACTGTGATACCGATTATTTTACAAAATTATATTAATTTATAAAAAAAAATAAAGACTATTTTTATATAAAATAAATAATTGTTAATTTTTTTAGGGATAAAGAATAAAAGATTAATCGTAAAAAGTGGCTGTAAAAATTCATGAAAATTTAGGTAGTAAAACATGCCTAACAAATGTATGGATGAAAATAATAGTACTAGGTAAATTCTCTAAAAGATGTTGAGTTTTCCCTAATTAATTTGTCACTTAAAAAACATTAGGTAGGCATGTTATATATCAATGGAAAGGTAATTTTGTCTATTTTTCAAAACTGTATATAATTTTTGAAAATTAAAAAATTCGCGGAATACTTTTTAAAAAAAAAATAAAAAATGTTTTTTATTCAGTTTTTGCGAAGATACAAATTTTTCAAATTGCAATAAAAATTTTATTTATGAATATTTTTTGATGAAATTTTACAGTTAGGTAGATTTTTTTACTCAAAATCCAAATTTAAATAAAAATTTCGAATTTTCTTATTAGAAATCCCGGAATTCCCAAAAAAGTTTTAAAAAATCCCAAAAATGGGATTTTTTGGTTATTTGCCTATTATATCCATACCAGGGGCGGGGTTATCGAAACCCGTTACAAAATGATTAAGAACATATTGGGTCATATAAAACAGGTCACTATAATTTGATATCGACTATGCGATTTGAGAATTTTTGCTCAAAATTGAATTTTATATAAAAAAAATATGTTTTTTTTGGATGGATCTGGTCCCCTCGGTATCAAAAATTTTTAGGTTTTGTTTCATTTATCGTATTTTATGTAAAGTCAGCTTTTCAAAAAGTATAAATTCTATACACATCTTCTTAGAAACTTTTTAGATAACTTAAAAAGAAAAAGATACTTTTTTCCCCAAAAAATGGCAAAAAATCGCCTTTTTTTAATTTTTTAAATTAAAATGCATAACTTTGGACTCAGTCATGATTTTTACATAATTCTTTCACTGCTTGATATATAGACTTGTTGTTAAGCGAATAAAAAAAAATGGCGAAAATCGGGAATATTTGGACCCGCTATTATCAAAAAACTAAAGTAAGGACGGTAAAAATTTTAAAATTTTAATTTTCAAATGCGAATATCTCCTAAACTATAAGAGATAATTTACTGCTACGATGACATTTTTTATAGTGCTCGATGAGAAGATTCTATATACGAAATCGGAACTCAAATGAAGAAATAAGATCGTTTTAAAAATTTAACATAGCCGAGGTGTCCTAATTTGAGGACCCCCCGCCGGGCCCCTGGTTGGCCTATAAGGTCCAAATTCAAAACCTAAACTCGACAACACCTCCTTTTTGTGCATACCAAATTTCATTAAAATCGGATTAACCGTTAAGAAGTTACCGAATTATTTCCCTCTTTTTTTTTCCTATACCACTGTGCTCCGTTGGCATTACGGCAATGTATCGTTGGCATTACTGCAACGTATCGTTGTCATTGCGACAACGTATGGTTGTCACTGTGACAACACATTGTTGTCATTGCGACAA